>NC_059428.1:2980912-2984740 GCF_021028975.2 Sphaerodactylus townsendi | reverse complement strand
GGCGACAAGAGTACGAGCTCGTTTGTGAAGGATTTTTGTATTTTCAGAGTTTTTTCTGTTTTTGGCCTGCAGGGGGAGCGGATTTTAAGCTAGCAGCACCACAATTCCAGGGATTGTGTGGGAGACTCTCCTGATGATATGACCCAGGTTTGGTGAGGTTTGGTTCAGGGAGTCCAAAGTTATGGACTCCCAAAGGGAGTGCCCCCAGCCCCCATTGTTTCCAATGGGAACTAATAGGGTTGGGGGCTACACCTATGAGGGTCCATAACTTTGGACCCCCCAAACCAAACTTCACCAAACCTGGGTGGTATCATCAGTAGGGTCTCACGAAGATACTCTGAAATGTTGGTGCTGCTACCTTAATAATTGCACCCCTGACAACAGGCACCCCCTACATTTGTGAGTTGGGGCATGTTCTATAATGTGATGGTGACTTTGAAACGACCTGGTAGTAAAAATCATTGTTTGGTCACGGTGGGGAGGGTGGTGGCTCATGGGGGGTGGCATCAAACTCAGGTTTTGCCCAGTGGTTTATTTTCTTGGCCAACTTAAAGCAGCCGCAGTGGGAACTCGGATTTTGTGCTCTCCCGGGACCCGTTTTTCAAAGACAAAAAAAACCAAGACGCTGTTGAGTGTTTTCACTGGAGAGACGGCAACAAACAGCCCAGGTTTAATCTATAGGGACTTGTGTCTCTGAGTGGGACAGCTCAAACTCTTTATGACCGGCGGCACCAGGATTCGTTCCATTTCATTGCTAGAAGCTTCCCGGATCCTGGCAAGTGTGAAGATCCTCAGACTGTTTGACCAGACGTGAGTTTCAAGATAGCAATATGGTTACAGTGCGAGGAATCTCCCTTCCTTATGCTGTAAGAAGAAGAATAGGAGGAGTTTGGATTTCTACCTCACCTTTCTCTCCTGTAAGGAGACTCATGGTGGCTGACAAGCTCCTTTCCCTTCCTCTCCCCACAACAGACCCCTTGTGAGGCAGGTGGGGCTGAGAGAGTTCTGAGAGAACTGTGACTAGCCCCAGGTCACCCAGCAGGAATGTAGGAGTGCGGAAACACATCTAGTTCACCAGATAAGCCTCAGCCACTCAGGTGGAGGAGTGGGGAATCAAACCCGGTTCTCCAGATTAGAATCCACCTGCTCTTAACCACTACACCACGCCGGCTCTTTGTTCTGCTGCCTCACCTTCTTGAGTGGAGCATGAGATAATATTTGGATCCTTTTCCAGGGTGCTCTAGAGCCGAGTGTTATATCGAGAATTCCGATAATTTGGACTGATTGAATTTCTTCTGCCTCCTTTCCAAATCTTTCTGTTATTATTCCGCTCAATAATTCCCTTCATCCTCTCCAGATTCTCGTTGTTCCTTCTAAGCAAGGGACTGAAAATAACATGGTGGATATTGCAATGCTCCTGTATGATGTGAGCTTGTTTGGAACACGGTGTGCTGGTCTGGTCGCCATATCTCAAAAAGGGCATCAAGAGCTGGGAAAAGGACCGAAGAAGAAGAAGAAGAAGAAGAAGAAGAAGAAGAAGAAGAAGAAGAAGAAGAAGAAGAAGAAGAAGAAGAAGAAGAAGAAGAAGAAGAAGAAGAAGAAGAAGAAGAAGAAGAGGAGGAGGAGGAGGAGGAGGAGGAGGAGGAGGAGGAGTTTGGATTTATATCCCCCCTTTCTCTCCTGCAGGAGACTCAAAGGGGCTGACAATCTCCTTGCCCTTCCCCCCTCACAGCAAACACCCTGTGAGGTAGGTGGAGCGAAGAGAGCTCCGAGAAGCTGTGACTCGCCCAAGGTCACCCAGCTGGCGTGTGTGGGAGTGCACAGGCTAATCTGAATCCCCCAGATAAGCCTCCACAGCACAGGTGGCAGAGCGGGGAATCAAACCCGGTTCCTCCAGATTAGATACATGAGCTCTTAACCTCCTCCTAAGATTTGGGGGGGTGGATAAAAGGCTAAAGAAGAATTATCTGGGACTGGGGGTTGGGAGAACATGATAGAAAGGTTCATAAAATTAAATGAGATAATTTTTTCCCAAATACTGGAAATTCATCCAATGAAGAGCCTTTGGTGGGAAGAAGATTCAGGACGGACCAAAAAAGAAATACCTGGGTCTTATGACATCTGTGCCCTGTTCATTTGGACCTCCCAGAAAAACTTCTAGGTTGGCCCACTGTGTGTGAGTCAGGATGCTGGACTAGATGGACCTTCACTGGTCTGATCCAGCAAGGAACTTTTTAGCTTCTTACGAGGAAAAGGTTTTGGTGTCTGTGCCCTGTTGTTGGACTTCCAGGTGAACTGGGCATCAACCGTTGTATGAGATGGGATGCTGGACTAGATGGCCACTAACCTGGATAGCTTTAAAAGGGGCTTGGACAGATTTATGGAGGAGAAGTCGATTTATGGCTCCCAATCTTGATCCTCCTTGATCTGAGGTTGCAAATGCCTTAGCAGACCAGGTGCTCGGGAGCAGCAGCAGCCGCAGAAGGCCATTGCTTTCACATCCTGTATGTGAGCTCCCAAAAGCACCTGGTGGGCCACTGCGAGTAGCAGAGAGCTGGACTGGATGGACTCTGGTCTGATCCAACTGGCTTGTTCTTATGTTCTTATGTTCTTATGACCTTCACTGGTCTGATCCAGCAGAGAGCTCCTCTGATGTTCTTCAGCTTGTGAGAGGAGCTTGCCACTTGGTGCAAGATCCCCACGCCTTAAATCATTCTGCGGGGCTACCACCACCACATCTGTGGCTCATTCCTTAAGCTGAGAGTAACATCTAAGGAAGCAACATGGCTTCAGAACAAGAGAAATGGTGGGAAGGGATTTTCTGCTTGCTTATGTTCATGCTATTTCCCCTGTACCTTGGGCAGAATTTGAACGTGAGGCTCCCTGACAGGTGTCACTGAAGCGCTTAAGAACACTAAGGAACAAGCCAGCTGGATCAGACCAGAGTCCCTGCATCTAGTTCAAAGCTTCTCTGCTACTTGCAGTGATAAACCCACCAGAGTGCCCCATGGGAGCATCAAATGTGTGGATGTGAAAAGAAACAGGAGCCTTCTGCTGCTGCTGCTCCTGAGCACCTGGACCGACCAAGGCATTTGCAACCTCAGATCAGGAGGGATCCAAGGTAAGGAGCCTGGTGAATCGTGACTTCTCCTCCATCCAATCTGTCCAAGCCACTTTTTGAGAACATACAGAACAAACCAGCTGGATCCCAGACCAGAGTCCATCTAGTTCAAGCTCTCTCTTGCACTACTCGCAGTGGCCCACCAGGTGCCTTTAGAGATGTTCCCGCGTGCAGGATGTGAGAAAGCAATGGCCTTCTGCCTGCTGCTGCTCCCGATCACCTAGGTCTGCTAAGGCATTTGCAATCTATGAGATCCCAAGGAGGATCAGGATTGGTAGCCATAGATCGACTTCTCCTCCACATAGAAATCCTGTCTGGCTTACAGCCCCTTTTAAAGCTATCCAGGTTCCAGCGTGGCTTCATCCTGCCTACCTCCTGTGGCAACATGTTCCCAAAACACCAATCCCACGTTGCGTGAAGAAGTGTTTCCTTTTATTAGTCCTAATTCTTCCCCCCAGCATTTTCAAGGGATGCCCCCTGGTTCTAGTATTGTGAGAAAGAGAGAGAAATTTCTCTCTGTCTACATTTTCTACCCCATGCATAATTTTATAGACTTCAATCATAGCCTTCATCTCTTCCCATCCGCAAGTGGCAACCTAAGCACGCATATAATATTTTTTTTCTGAGCGTACCGTGGGTTCTCGCACCATTTTCTAAATCCATGAGTCCCAGCATGTTACATTAATGATGCCAAAGGTTTTAACGTG
>NC_059428.1:2960912-2975912 GCF_021028975.2 Sphaerodactylus townsendi | reverse complement strand
TCTTAAACATCACTCTACGTGGTGTCTTCCTAAGGAACAGCGGTAGGCGTAGGAGGTTAAGAGCTCATGTATCTGTCTGGAGGAGGAACACGGGACGATTCCCAGCTCTGCCGCTTCGAGCTGTGGAAGCTTATCTGGGGAATTCAGACTAACCTGCGGGCACTCTCTACGCCAGCTGGGTGACCTTGGGCTGATCACAGCTTCTCGGAGCTCTCTCATTTACCTACCTCACGAGTAGTGGCGTTGTAACGAAAGGGCAAAAGAGGAAGTTAATCACAGCCTTTAGCGGTCTCGCTGCAGGAGAGAAAGGGGGAATATCAATCCGAAACTCTTCTTTATTTCTAGCGTGGTCGCCGGACTAAACGGCGGTCCTAAGAGCACCTTCGGCAATAAACCAAATAAGCTAACTTTGTCTCCATATTTCGCCTTCCGCTAACATGCCTCGGTCACACCATCAAAGGCGGATTCATTCTCTTGTTGGTCTCTCCGTATTTCAAACCAGTGGAAAACATTTTAAATGTTCCAGGACGCATTTTATTGGCACAGCTAAGATATCGGGCATCCTCAGACAGAAAAACTGAGGAAGAAATTGCAATATTGAGACTGGCACGGAACCTGAGTTCATTCACAAATTCAGAATGCATCTGAAAGGGGACATAAGCGCATAAGATGGGATCCAACAGGTTCTCACAGGTTCCCGAAAGTGATTTACTGTTATTTGAGTGTGCCGGGGGGGGGTTACTAATGGGTAGTTTTGCCTGTGATTTTTGCCTTACGTTAAACCCCTCCACTCAGCTTGTAGCGCGCAGAACTTGAAGCAGTCTAGTAGAGGAGGTGCACCGGCGTGCGTGGCAACATATGCGATTTCATTTCCCGCCCAAGGACTGTTTGTGGCTGTGTCCTTTATACATTGCCGCCCAGGAAATATCGCCACAGAATGTACACCCCCGTCATGCCCCTTCCAGCCTGACCGTCGCTACGCCACCGGATTTGGTCCACCACCTTTACATGGAACTAAAATTTTTGCAGTTCCGCTGGATTTCAAGGATCTTATCTTACTGCAGGAGTTAATTTTCTGGTTTAAACTTATCTGAACAAGATCTGATTCCATTCGATTTGAGACGTGGGTGGACTATCACCGAAAAAGAACAAAACTTTATTAATTCAAGATACATTTTGAATGCGCGAGCACATACGGGACGCTTAATATGTTATATAATTTTGGTCCTCATAAAAAGCGGTAGTAAACTTCTATCAGTCTTAAATCTTGCAACAGTTGATGTCGTTCCTTCTAAAGAGCACAACACAGGTTAGTATGAAATTTGGCGGATATTAGGTTAGCAAGGCGCTTTCTTTTACGAATGCCATAAGAGCTGAATTATGAATCTTGGAAAATGTTTCCAGCTAAGGTGATACTCTGATGGGAAGAGCCGGTATCCGGCATGGTGAGGTTTTCTTGCATATACCCAGAATCACGTTGTAAGCGATATAGCTTAAGGGTGAGAAAATTTCAAGACCTACTGGAAGGGGAAGGCGGCCTGCTGAACCCAGGCTGATGTATGTAGTGCTGACCGCGCCAGGAGTCACGCAATGAATTTAATTGCTGGTCGCCACATCTCAAAAAGGATATCGAAGAGATAGAGAAAGTGCAGAGAAGGGCAACGAGGAAGATTGAGGGACTGGAGCACCTTCCTTATGAGGAGAGGCTGCAGCGTTTGGGACTCTTTAGTTTGGAGAGGAGACATCTGAGGGGGGATAGGATTGAAGTCTACAAAATGATGCCTGGGGTAGAAAATGTTGACAGAGAGAAATTCTTCTCTCTTTCTCACAATACTAGAACCAGGGGGCATCCATTGAAAATGCTGGGGGGAAGAATTAGGACTAATAAAAGGAAACACTTCTTCATGCAACGTGTGATTGGTGTTTGGAATATGCTGCCCCAGGAGGTGGTGATGGCTACTCACCTGGATAGCTTTAAAAGGGGCTTGGACAGATTTATGGAGGAGAAGTCGATCTCTGGCTCCCAATCTTGATCCTCCTTGATCTGAGATTGCAAATGCCTTAACAGACCAGGTGCTCGGGAGCAGCAGCAGCAGAAGGCCATTGCTTTCACCTCCTGCAGGTGAGCTCCCAAGAGCTTCCTGGGTGGGCCACTGCGAGTAGCAGAGAGCTGGACTAGATGGACTCTGGTCTGATCCCAGCAGGCTAGTTCTTTATGTTCTTCAATGTGTGGGTGTGTAACCCCTGCATGTAAGAATGGGATGGCCAAGAAGAGGTCTGAAAAGAAGCTTTAGAATCTTGCGGAGCTCCTTGGCTGGAAGAAGCTTCAGAGCTACCAGGCTGGGACCTGGATTTTGATTTTATTAAGCCCTTCACAAGAGTATTTTGTAACGGCAATGTTGTGGGGAACTAGTGGAAAGGGAGTTTGTTTGCTTGTTGGTTTGTTTGTTTTGCTATCTTGCAAATCTTCTGAAATTCTATTGTTTCAGGGTTTTATTGTATGTAAATGGCGAGAGTTTTCTGGGAAGGTGTAATCATCTTGCATCCCGTTCACTGCTAGCCTCTGAAGTCTTCAAATGCCAACCACTAGCCAAGAAAGGAATTGGACATGGCAATATCATTGAACTGTAAATAGAGAAGGACTTGCAATGAAAGCTTAACAGGACTGTAAAAGTGTAAATGTTACATGTTTTGAAAGTGACATTTTGTTAAGAGAAGTAAATGAACTGAACTAAAATTTAGTTCTTTGCAACTCCTTCCAAGTTCTGCCCCACAGAATTTGAAAGAGGTTGCAGATAAGTCGCTTTAGCCAGTTGGCAGCTGTGGCCGGTGCGGCCTCTCCTCTGGATGGGAAAAGGTGGAAGTGCTTCAGCCGTGGTAGTTTGCTAGAGAACCGGTATGCGGCACCTTGGACAAGGGAGAAGAGACTTTTTTTCAAAACGGCGGCCTGCCGATGTACGAGAAAGGTCCAGCCTGCCCATAGGAAAAGACCAATAGTCAGTGGTGGTGATATGAACATATAGTTTTATAAATGTTTTAAGGCTGCAGGCAGCGAACAACCCAGCAGGGTCTGAACATGGGCCAGGGTCTAGTACCGTCCCAGCTCTCTGCTGCTGCGCGGTGGCCTCAGGCTGCCTTTGCTGAGTTCACCTGCAGGATATTAAAGCAATGACGCTTTAACGACTTTGTTGCTCCCGAGCACCCTGTCCTGACAGAGCGTTACGATCTCAGATCTACGAGGATCTAGGGTGGCGGCAAGACAAACTGCTCCTCGCGTCATCCATTGCCCCTTTTAAAGCTCTCCAGGTTAGTGGCCTTCACCACCTCCTGTGGCATCATGTTCCAAGCACCAATCACACGTTGCGTGAAGAAGTGTTTCCTTTTACGGCCAGTCACCGAACCTTCCCCACGGCATTTTTCAATGGATAACCCCCCCCTGGTTCTAGTATTGTGAGAAAGAGATAAAAAATTCTCTGTCAACATTTTCTACCCCATGCATAATTTGATAGACTTCAATCCTATCCCCCCTCAGAAGTCTCCTCTCCAAACTAAAGAGTCCCAAACGCTGCAGCCTCTCCTCATAAGGAAGGAGCTCCAATCCCTCAATCATCCTCGTTGCCCTTCTCTGCACTTTTTCTATCTCTTCGATATTCTTTTTGAGATATTGGCGACAAGGCTGGGCTGAAGACTCCAAATGCTTGACCGCACCACTGCTTTATATAAGGGATTTTAAACCATATATTTAATCACATAAAGTATATTAGAGGTCATTTATAAAAAATCAGTAAGATGCTGTTAGTTAAACAAAGAGCTGTAATTTCATTAATCGAGAGGCCTTGCTTGGGAGAAGTGGGGGAGATTTCTGCACTTTTCAGTAAAGTCTAGTGAACACGCTTTGAAATTTAGGAACGGCCTCTTACCAAAAGATAAGAAGTTAGTGGTTGGTATGGCAACCATGTCAAAGTGACCAGGTGGGCAAAGGAAGGTGGGGAACAGAACCTTACAGAAGAAACGAAACGTAGTTTGCCGAGTCTTACGTAAGCTGTTGTCGATTTAAGCCCTGTCCAAATTAGGAGCGGAGATTCTAATGGTAATGTCTATGTATTCCAAATCTAGCCAACGGTCAGAAGGCAAGGCGGGATGTTTTGTAAGAGGGTATAAATTATGTTACGCAAGCAACAGCCCCTTGAACCTCCTCCCTGTTGCTAGCAGAGGAGAGTCCCCTCTTCTGTGCAGAATTGAAAGAAAACAATAAATCTCTGAACGCTGAAGAAGCTTTTGGATGGTTATTTTTGCAACTGGTCAGAGCTTTTGCTCTGTGGACAGCGCCTTTGCCCCTGGGCCTATCAGTGGGATTCTAATAATTTAACAACTGGTTCTTCCTCCTGCAATATGCCCCGCCCCGCTGCAAGACCTGCTGAGGAAGAGTCAGCATGGCTTTTGTAGAGGCAAGTCCTGTCTTACAAACTTACTAGAGTTCTTTGAGGGTGTAAACAGGCATGTGGATAAGGGGGAACCAGTGGACACTGTCTACTTGGATTTCCAAAAGGCTTTTGACAAAGTTCCTCACCAGAGACTGTTGAGAAAACTCAGCAATGAAGGAATAAGAGGGGAAGTCCTCCTGTGGATTAAAACGCGGATTTGAGTAACAGGAAACTTCGGGGTGATATAAATGAGGAAGTTCTCACAATGGAGAGATGTAGGGAGTGGTGTCCAAGAAGGATCCGTTTTGGGACGAGTGCTCTTTAAGCTATTCATAAATGACCTGGAAGTAGGGGTGGGTAGCGTGGTGGCCAAATTTAGGCGTGTGCTGAGAATTATGCTTAAGTTAAGCTGAACCACACAAGGATTGCGAAGAGCTCCAAGCGGACCTTGATAAATTAGGTGAGTGGGCTAAGAAATGGCAAATGCAGTTCAACGTAGCAAAATGTAAAGTGATGCACATAGGGGCAAAAAACCCAAACTTCACATACAAGCTACAAGGGTCAGTGCTATCAATCGCAGATGAGAAGAAAGGGATTTGGAAGTCTTAGTTGATGGTTCCATAGAATGTCACAAGCTCAATGCATGGCAGCTGTGAAAAAGGCAAACTCTTTTTGCTTAGGGATAATTAGGAAAGGAGTTGATAATAAAACTGCAAAGGTTGTCATGCCCATATATAAAGCATTAGATGCGACGCCGCGCCAGAGTCCTGTGTTCTGTTATGGTGGCAACATATCAAAAAGGATATCGAAGAGATAGAAAAAGTGCAGAGAAGGGCAATGAGGATGATTGGAAAGAAGTTGTGAACATACCTTATGAGGAAGGAAGCTGCAGCGTTTGGGATACTTTGGTTTGGGAAGAAGATGTCCTGAGGGGGGATATGATTGAAGTCTATAAAATTGTGCATGGGGTAGAAAATATTTGGCAGAGAGAATTTTTTTCTCTCTTTCTCGCAAATACCAGGGCAGAGGGGCTTGCATTGAAAATGCTGGGAGGAAGAGGTGGGACTGTAAAAGGAAACGCTTCTTCACCAGCGTGGTATTGGTGTTTGGAATAAATACCGCTGCGGGAGTTGGAGGTGGCCTTTCACCTGGATAGCTTTAAAAGGGACTTGGACTGATTTATGGAGCGGAAGTCGATCTATGAAGCAATCTTGATTATGCGCCTTGATCTCCGGTTCGCGAAATGCGCCGGACCAGGTGGCTTGGGAGCGGCGTACGGCAGAAGCCCGTTGCAACGCGCTGTTGAGCTCCCAAATTTTCCTGGTGGGCCACTGCGAGTAACAGAGAGCTGGACTCTGGTCTGATCCAGCGGGGCTGGTTCTAACTACGTTCAACGTTTCTTACTCTTTTACTTTTTATTGATATTGACCCGTGTTACATTTCTTTAACGCCTGTTTTAATGGCGATTTCTTGTGTTTCACTGCTCTGGGCCTGTCTGACTGAAGGAAACCCAGTTTCTGCCGAAATCTAATAGAAAGTGATAATAAAAGATGAACAGATCTCTGTTCGTCTGGAGATGGAAATACCTAATCCCGGGAGATCTCCAGTCCTGGAGACTGGCATCCGTGTGGGGACCGGTCTTTACCTGAAACGACGAGGGCAATGCAAAGTCCCGGCATTTCTGGTCTGGTGGAGTCCAGGGGCAGAATCGAAGAGCAGAAGCTACCATCACGGTTGGCACTTCGGCCATTATTGTGAAACCAGTAGAAGGAGAATTTGCGTAGGCATCAGCTTGGAAGCGTGGCTGACGCACCGACAAATAAGTGGCTGTTTTGCGCCAAAATCATAGAATCATAGAAGTTGGAAGAGACCCCAAAGGGCTAGCAGGGTGCTTTTGCAGGAACTGCACAATCAAAACACTCTGGGCGGGGATGGCCATCCAGCCTCTCTTTAAAAATCTCCAAAGAAGTTTTGGAATAAAACACATAGGCATGTCCAGAAAACTTTGGGAGTACAATTCGAAATGGTTGGTTGGGTTTTGTTTAACCCAGGAATGTATGATATTACAAAAGAATTGTTGCCACATCATTAATAACCTATCTTCATTGCTTAGCGAAGAATGAGTATAGCAACGGAAATCCGCGAAAATACCAAACTTGGAAGGCTGGTTAGAAAGAATTTACATATTTATGGACATGGACTATATTTCATTATCATTACAGGCAGAGAATGCAGAGAAGAGGGAAGAGGAGTGGAAACTGTTGAAAATTGGTACTTTAACTTGGAAGCCAATGTATTAAAATGAGACTAATTAACTACCCATATGTTATTATTTTCCACTATAAATTGTAAAATGACAACATATTAATTTTGGAAACAGAAGTTCTCTGAATATCAAACAATGGATACCAAACTTCCAAATGGGGAAGTATGATTTTTTAATTATGTTATAGATAATGTCATTGTATAGTGTCAGGTGATGGTTTCGGTTTTTTTCTTTTGTTATTGATGTTTTGTACGACGGAGCATGTAAGTAGGTGGACGTACTGTTGATGAAGTGACATTTATATGTATATAACTATTAATTCTAATAAACTTTATTTTTTAAAAATGCGCCGAGTCGTCTCCAAAGAAGGAGACGCCACCACCCTTTGAGGTAGTGCATAATGCATTCCTCTGTTGAACAGCCCTGACGGTCAGGAAGTTTTCCTTCACCTTGAACCCATGACTCCTGGTCCTAGTCTCTGGAGCAGCAGAAAACAAGCTTGCTCCCTCACCAACAACATGACATCCCTTCAGATATCTAAACATGGCTATCATGCCACTTTCTTTTCACCAAATTAAACATCTCCAGCTCCCTAAGTCTCCCCTTGTAGGGCATGGATTTCAGATCTTTGGCCATTTTGGTTGCCCTCCTCTGGACACATCCAGCAGACTCCACTCATTTAGGAGTTCATATTCTAAGTCATGTCGGAGTACTATTAACCTATCATGCTTCCTCAACCATCTGCGGATGCTTCCACAGATGTGGAAGTGCGTGCTTGTGTGTGTAACCCCCATGCTCAGAATGGTTTGGCTGAGAAAGGGGTGGAGACTCTGCTGGCCTTAAGAGGCTGCAGAGCTTTCGTGTAGTTTGGAGGCAGACGAGGCTATGAGACTTCGGACCTTAATGGTTTCTGTCGTACTTAACACCTTGTATTGGGAATGACTGCAATGTTGTTGGAAACTTCAGTGGGAAGGGAGTTGTTTGTTTTTGCTATGTTGCGGAGTTTATTGTTTTCACGGTTTTTGTGTGTTTGTAATGGGTGAGAGTTCTTCTGGAAACCTTCATCATGTTCAATCCTGTTCACCAAGCCCGTGGAGTCTTCAGGAGCCAACCCACTTGCAAAGAAGAATTGGACTTGGCAGTATCAGTGGACTGTAAATATAAGGACTTGAAAATGCAACCTGAACAGGACCTTGAAATGTGATGTTAAATGTTGATGTTATATGTTATGTGTTAAGAAAGTAAACCATTTTGTGTTTTTTTAATTTGTTGTTGCAAACTCATTCCAAGTTCTGCCCCACAGAACCCACAGATAGAGGTTACATGTGCATGTGTACATCAGTGCTCAGTCAAACGAGGAATAAATCTGATGTAGAACAGTCTGGAGATCCTGGATGCCCGAGCGGATGGGATGCCGCCCCAGTGAAATTGTCGGGATTAATACACAATGCCAGGAATGAGCTTTGTCTCAGCTGCCTTTTTCCCCGGGCAACCACGGGACAAAGAGCAATTTCCCCATTTTCAGCAGACAGACAGTGTGACCCGGCTGGGTGTGGATTTGGGAGCCCTGACCCAAAGGGAGGTTGTTAGAGATTGCACAAACACTGCCGGGACATTAATATCTAGATTGTTGGAGACTTACTTTCACAGCGGGCGGCATTTGCAGATGCATTAAGTAACCCCTGTGCAGATTTCGCCAAAGCTGGGTTACACAATTGATGCAATTAAAGCGTTGTTTAGCATTGAGAAAGAGAGCCCAGCGTGGCGTGGTGGTTAAGAGCAAGCGGAGTCTAATCAGGAGAACTGGGTTCGATTCCCGACTCCTCCACCTGGGTGCTCAGAGACTTATGCGACTGAACCAGATGTGTTTCCACACTCCTACATTCCTGCTGGGTGACCTTGTGCTAGTCACAGCTCTCTATGAACTCTCTCAGTCACGCCTGCCTCACAAAGGTGTTTGTTGTGAGGAGGGAAGGGGAAAAGGAGTTTATTAAAATACATGGAGTCTCCTTACAGAGGAGAGGAAGGTGGGAGTATGCAAATCAGGACTATTCTTTTTCAATTCAGGCTCCTTTCTTTAGAAACTTTCCTTTTTCAGAGGAGATGTTCCTGTGTTTTCGAGGATAATGAGGATCCTGATGGTGGCACTGTTTCTTTGTTTTGTTCTTTGGAAATCCTTTTCCCACCTCTCTGCCCTCAAGAGTTTGGTTTCGTATCCCACCTTTCTCTCCTGCTAAGGAGCCTCAAGGCAACTCACAAACTCCTTTCCCTTCTCCTCCCCACAACAGATCCCTCGTGAGGCAGGTGGGAGGTGCCAAAGAGTTCTGAGTGAACTGGAGCAGGTGGGTCTGCCAGCCCAGGCTTCACTGTACAAGGAATGCTTCCCGGTTATCCCAGATTAGTGTGTCTGCCACTACACCATGCTGCACAGCCCACTGAGGCAGCTAACAAAGTGAAGCATGCATTATGAGATCAAATGTTAAAAACTAACAACAACCCACTACTAACCCAAACTACAACTTGGTTACCGGTGCTGCCAACAGTTAACACTTTATCCCCATACAGCTTGGAAGAAGAAGAAGAAGAAGAAGAAGAAGAAGAAGAGGAGGAGGAGGAGGAGGAGGAGGAGGAGGAGGAGGAGGAGGAGGAGGAGGAGAGGAGGAGGAGGAGGAGGAGGAGGAGTTTGGATTTATATCCCCTTTTCTCTCCTGCAGGAGACTCAAAGGGGCTGACAATCTCCTTGCCCTTCCCCCCTCACAACAAACACCCTGTGAGGTGGAATTGGGGCTGAGGAAGGAGGCTCCCGAGAAGCTGTGACTAGCCCAAGGTCACTTGGCAGCAAGCGTGTGTGGGAGTGTACAGAGGCTAATCTGAATTCCACAGACTAGCCTCCACAGCTCAAGAGCAGGAAGCTGGGGAATCAAGCCAGGACCTCCAGATTAGATACACGAGCTCTTAACCTCCTACGCCACTGCTGCTCCTGCTGCAACTTAGGGAGCTGGGGATTTTTAATTTGGTGAAGAGGAAGTGACGTGATAGCCATGTTTAGACATTTGAAGGGATGCCATGTTGGGGAGGGAGCAAACTTGTTTTCTGCAGCTCCAGAGACTAGAACCTGGAGTCATGGGTTCAAGGTGCAGGAAAAGATATTCCACCTAAACATCAGGAAAAATTTCCTGACCGTCAGGGCTGTTTGCATTATGCACTACCTCAAAGGGTGGCGGCGTCTCCTTCTTTGGAGATCTTTAAAGAGAGGCTGAATGGCCATCTGTCAGGAGTGTTTTGATTATGCGTTCTTGAATTGGAGGGGGTTGGACTTGCTGGCCCTTGGGGGTCTCTTCCAGCTCTACGATTCTATGATTTTGGAGTAAAACAGCCACTTATTTGTTTGTGTGTTGCCACGCTCCAAGCTGGACAGCCGATGGGCCTTCGACTGGCTTCACGGGCTTGCGCCAACCGGATGGGCTTCTGCCGCCGATTCTGCCTGACTCACGAGACCAATGCCGGGACTTACGGCTGCCCTCGTCGCTTCAGGTAAAGACCGGTCCCTTATTGGGATGCCAGTCTCCAGACGGGGGCTGGAGATCTCCTGGGATTAGTATTCATCTCCAGACGACAGAGATCTGTTCACCTTTTATTATCATTTCTATTAGACTTGTAAACTGCTCTCCCTGTCAGACAGGCTCAGAGCAGTGAAAAACAAGAATGTGCTATTAAAATAGGCAGAATAACATTTCAATATCAATAAAAAGTAAAAGAGTAAGAACATAAGAACGTAAGAACTAGCCTGCTGGATCAGACCAGAGTCCATCTAGTCCAGCACTCTGCTACTCGCAGTGGCCCACCAGGTGCCTTTGGGAGCTCACATGCAGGAGGTGAAAGCAATGGCCTTCTGCTGCTGCTGCTCCTGAGCACCTGGTCTGCTAAGGCATTTGCAATCTCAGATCAAAGAGGATCAAGATTGGTAGCCAGAGATCGACTTCTCCTCCATAAATCCGTCCAAGCCCCTTTTAAAGCTGTCCAGGTTAGTGGCCATCACCACCTCCTGTGGCAGCATATTCCAAACACCCATCACACGTTGCGTGAAGAAGTGTTTCCTTTTATTAGTCCTAATTCTTCCCCTAACAGCATCTTACTGATTTTTTTTATAAATTACCTCTAATATACTTTATGTGATTAAATATATGGCTTAAAACATTATAAACTATATGTTCATATCACCACGACTGGCCATTGGTCTTTCCTAAGGGCAGGCTGGACCTTTCGGCATGATTTGGTAGCTGCCGTTTTGAAAAAAAGTCTCTTCTCCCTTAATCCAAGGTGCTGCATACCGAAGCTGTAGCAACCACCACGGCTGAAGTACTTCCACCTTTTCCGATCCAGAGGAGGGGTGCACGGGCCACAGCTACACCGATGAAAAAAGACCATCTGTAACTTCTTTTTGTGGGTTCTGTGGGGCAGGACTTGGAAGGAGTTGCAAAGAACTAAATTTAAAACAAAACCGTTTACTTCTCTTAACAAATAACACTTTCAAAACACGTAACATTTATACTTTACAGTCCTGTTAAGTTTGCATTTTCAAGTCCTTATATTTACAGTCTACTGGTATTGCCAAGTCCAATTCTTCTGGGCTGGTGGTTGGCTTTATGAAGACTTCAGAGGCTGGGTGAACGGGATTCAAGATGATGAAGGTTCCCAGAAAACTCTCGCCATTTACATACACAAAAACCCTGAAACAATAAATTCTAAGGCCCCTTCCACACACGCAAAATAGCGTGTTTCCAAACTACTTTCACAACTGTTTGCAAGTGGATTTTGCTATTCCGCACAGCTTCAAAGAGCACTGAAAGCAGTTTGAAAGTGCATTATTCTGCATGTGCGGAACGAGCCTAACATTTACAATATAGCAAAAAATAAATAAAAATAAACTCCCTTCCCACTAGTTCCCAACAACAGTGCAGTTACCTTAAACAAGGTGTTAAGGACTTAATAAAATCAATCAAGGTCCCAGCCTGGTAGCCTCGCTTCTTCCAACCTCATGAGTTCTGCAGCATTCTGCTTCTTTTCAGACTCCACCCCTTTCTGGGTCATCCCATTCTTACACAGGGGTTACACACCCACACATAAGAATATAAGAACTAGCCTGCTGGATCAGACCAGAGTCCATCTAGTCCAGCTCTCTGCTACTCGCAGTGGCCCACCAGGTGCCTTTGGGAGCTCACCTGCAGGAGGTGAAAGCAATGGCCTTCTGCGGCTGTTGCTCCCGAGCACCTGGTCTGCTCAGGCATTTGCAACCTCAGATCAAGGAGGATCAAGATTGGGAGCCATAGGTCGACTTTTCCTCCATAAATCTGTCTAAGCCCCTTTTAAAGCTATCCAGGTTAGTGGCCATCACCACCTCCTGTGGCAGCATATTCCAAACACCAATCACACGTTGCGTGAAGAAGTGTTTCCTTTTATTAGTCCTAATTCTTCCCCCCAGCATTTTCAATGAATGCCCCCTGGTTCTAGCATTGTGAGAAAGAGAGAAAAATTTCTCTCTGTCCACATTTTCTACCCCAGGCATAATTTTATAGACTTCAATCATATCTCCCCTCAGACGTCTCCTCTCCAAACTAAAGAGTCCCAAACGCTGCAGCCTCTCCTCATAAGGAAGGTGCTCCAGTCCCTCAATCATCCTCGTTGCCCTTCTCTGCACTTTTTCTATCTCTTCGATATCCTTTTTGAGATGTGGCGACCAGAACTGAACACAGGACTCCAAGTGCGGTCGCACCACATACATCAGCCCAAGTTCAGTAGGCTGTGTTCCCCTTCCGTAGGTCTTGAAATTTTCCACCCTTAAGCTGGTACGTTTACAACGTGATTCTGGCAGGAGTGCAAGAAAACCCCACCATGCCGATACCGGCTCTTCCCATCAGAGTATCACCTTAGCTGGAAACATTTTCCAAGATTCATAATTCAGTTTTATGGCATTCGTAAAAGAAAGCGCCTTGCTAACCTAATATCCGGCTACCCCACGAACCTGTTGCTCTTTAGGCTAGGAACGACGCCTACTGTTGCAAGATTTAAGACTGATAGAAGTTTACTACTGCTTTTTATGAGGACAAAAATTATATAACATATTGCGTCAGCGTCCCGAGCCCTCGCGCATGGAGCAAAATGTATCTTGAATTAATAAAGTTTTGTTCTTTCGGTGGAGGTCCACCCACGTCTCAATCGAATGGAATCAGATCAGAACAGAGGGGGAAAGTTTGGGGCCAGAAAATTAACTCCTGCAGTAAGATAAGATCCTTATGTCCAGTGGTGGGATCATAAAAACTTTAGTAACAGGTTCCCATGGTGGTGGGATTCAAACTGTGGTATAGCGCCAATGGGGCTGGGCGGGGCACGACGGGGGTGTGGCCAGGCATTCCTGGGCGGGGCTGTGGCAAGGACGCAGCCACTGCGCCGGTCCTTGGGTGGGAAACGAATGCACGCAGGCACAGGCTGCCACGCACGCCGGTGCACCTCCTGCTAGACTGCTTCCAGTTCTGCGCGCAACTGCTGAGAGGAGGGGCGTAACTAAGGCAAAAACCACGTGGCAAAATCACCAATCAGTAACCCCCTCTCGGCACACACAAATGATTAGTAACCTACTCTCGGGAACCTGTGAGAACCTGCTGGATCCCATCTTTGCTTATGTCCCCTTTCAGATGCATTCTGAATTTGTGAATGAACTCAGGTTCAGCAGTCTCACATTGTACTCTTCCTTTGAAGCGTCTCTGTCTGAGGATGGCCTCTCTTAGCTCAGCAATAAAATGTCCTGGAAGATTAAAATGTTTTCCACTGGTTTGAACATGGAGAGACAAACAAGTGAATGAATCCGTGATGGTGTGACATAGTGTTGTTAGGTATGGTGAAATATGGGGATGAAGTTGAGCTTATTTGGTTTATTGCAGGTCCTGATCCCGTTTAGTCCATGACCACGTTAGAAGAAGAAGAGTTTGGATTTATATCCCCCCCCTTTCTCTCCTGCAGGAGACTCAAAGGGGCTGACAATCTCCTTGCCCTCCCCCCTCACAACAAACATCCTGTGAGGTAGGTGGGGCTGAGAGAGCTCCGAGAAGCTGTGACTAGCCCAAGGTCACCCAGCTGGCGTGTGTGGGAGTGCACAGGCTAATCTGAATTCCCCAGATAAGCCTCCACAGCTCAGGCGGCAGAGCTGGGAATCAAACCCGGTTCCTCCAGATTAGATACACGAGCTCTTAACCTCCTACGCCACTGCTGCTCCTTAGGAAGTGAATTATTGTGAGTGATGTTTAAGACTAGGAGGCAAACTGTGGGCAGGAAAAGGGCACGCTTCTCAATGCCTGTCAACCGTCCAGGACCGTATTTGGGAACGCTTGACAAGACATTGTGGAAAATGACCCACACTCCACAAAATGAAAATAATACGAGAAAGGTCAATGTGACTAGAAAGACTCAATGCTGACCCCTGAAAGTCTTAGGCTGATTCCGCATGGGCCAAAAACAGCAGTGTGAAAATGGTGTAAAAGGGTTTAAAACAGTGTAAAAGGGTTTATACTGTTTTCACACCATTTTCACACCACTGTTTTTGGCCCATGCGGAATCAGCCTTAGTCAGGAGCACAAGCACTAAACAGAAAGGTGTTGTGGGTTTTCCGGGTTGTATCGCCGTGTTCCAGTAGTATTCTCTCCCGGCGTCTCGCCTGCATCTGATCCTCTGAAGATGCCAGCCACAGATGCAGGCGAAACGTCAGGAGAAAATACTACTGGAACATGGCCATACAACCTGGAAAACCCACAACACCCTAGTGATTCTGGCTGTGAAAGCCTTTGACAACAAACCAAACAGAAGGATTCAAATGCAAACTCTTGCTAATATAAACACAACATGCACTAAAAACCAACACAGGATCAATGAAAACCAACAGCTGTGCGTAAATTAACCTCACAAAGAAAAATACAAAACGAAACGCGAAGCGGGGCCAGCTGGCACAAAATATGAGGCACAAAAAAGAACCCAGCTGAACATCAGTTCAAACTGTGCATCACAGCCAAGAAAACGTGCTCCCCCCTGCATTTTTCTCTCCCATTTGAACGGGGCCACTTGGCACAATACCTGTATTGCTTAATAAACCCTGTTCAAAGGAGAGCCATAATGCTCACCAGGTTTAATGTTATGCCTTCTGCCTTGTTACATGGCAGATTTAATAAGCAAGAAAAGGCTAAAATATTGTGCCCATGCAACGATGGCTCAGTTGAATCTCTGGCCCACCAATTACTACACTGTCTCAGATTCAAGGAAATC
>NC_059428.1:2923714-2960817 GCF_021028975.2 Sphaerodactylus townsendi | reverse complement strand
TTTTAAAGAGAGGCTGGATGGCCATCTGTCAGGAGTGCTTTGATTGTGTGTTCCTGCCTGGCAGGGGGTTGGCTTGATGGCCTCTCTTGTCTCTACCAACTCTATGATTCTATGTCCCTTCCAATCCAAGTGTTCTTCAAAGTTACCCAACCTCTTATCCACACTAGACAAGTAGTTTCAAAATTCAATTTTAAATTTAGTAACATGAGACCCCCCACACACACACACTGTAAGGAATTCCATAGAAGCAGAAATAAAAGGCTCTTTGGTGAAAAAGACCGTTTATTCAGACATCTTCGAAAGCTCAAGTACACGCAGTGGCAGGAATGACACTTCCTGCCAGAAGCACAGGTTATAACTCTATTCATCCCATCCCCCTTCCTGCTTCCCATGGGAACGGAGTCCTCATCTCCCGCGCAGAGATAAGGTCTCCGCCGATGAAGCTGGCCCATCGCCCGGGCTGTGGAATGCACTCAAGGTTACTTTACCATCAACACCATTGAAACCCTTACACTCTGCCTCCCTTAAAGAAGACCCCTCCCCCCCAGGTTTATGCGGAAAGGCGCGGTGGAAAGCAGAAATAAGGGTGGGGGCCTCAATATTTTCGGAATAAACCCATTGATTATACCCAGAGGAATATCCCACCCAAGAGACTAAATATTGCAAGCGTTTGCGATTAAAGCGAGAGTCCAGGATGGCGTCAATTTCGTAGTGCTTGTGACCATCAATAATAGTCGGTGGGGGCCTCTCCGGCGGGTCGTGCCAGGCATCGGAAGCGGGAGCCTCCTTGAGCAAGCTGGAATGGAAGACAGGATGAATGTTACTAAGAGAGTTAGGCAAATCCAATCGGGCAGTGACATCATTAATCACTTTAGTAATCTGAAAAGGTCCCACGAATCTTTTGCCAAGTTTGGAAAATTTATGCACGTCTCTGAGATTTTTAGTAGACAAATACACCCAAGCGCCCACACGCAGAGGGAAATCCGAGCGGTGTTTATCCGCTTGCAGCTTTTGGGAATCCTTAGCCTGTTGTAAGGCGGTCTGGACCGATTTCCACCCCTCGGCTAGGGATGAAATCCATTGTTGAAACTCTGGAGGGTCCAAAGCTGTCGTGGGTAGTTGTGGCAACGGCGGGAAGGAGCGACCAGACACAATTTCAAAGGGGGTTTTCTTTGTACTGCTATGAACCGCATTGTTATAGGCGTATTCCGCAAACGGAATGAGCTTGCACCAATTGTCCTGGTGGTAGTTGGTGTAACAACGTAAATACTGCTCTAGGGTTCTGTTCGTTCTCTCCGTCTCACCGTCACTTTGAACGTGGTAGGGGGCGGCGACCGCCGGGGCGGCCCCCAACAACCCCAAAAACGCCTTCCAGAACTTTGAAATGAATTGGGGGCCGCGGTCGGAGACCACCTTAACGGGGGCGGAATGTAGACGGTAAACATGTTGAATGAACAGCCGTGCCAACTTAGGAGCGGAGGGGATGGAAGCACACGGAATAAAATGGGCTTGTTTGGAAAATAAGTCCACCACCACCCACAAAACCGTGTTGCCATGACTGTCGGGCAAATCTGTAATAAAATCCATGGAGATGACTTCCCAAGGGCGGGAGGTCACCGGGAGAGGTTTCAACAGCCCATGGGGCTTTCCTGGAATGGTTTTGGCTTCTGCGCAAACCGAGCAACCTTTAATATACGCCTCAATGTCCTTGCGCATTGCGCGCCACCAGAACTGACGGCGGGCTAAATGCAGAGTTTTCAGAAAGCCAAAATGTCCAGCCGAGCGGGCATCGTGGCAGGCTTCAAGAACCTGCTTGCGGAGGGGGGGAGGCACGTACCAACATTCCCCCCTCCGCCAAACTCCATTCTCCAAACGCAATTGGGAGTCACTTTCCTCCGCTGGAGGCTCGTGCAGCCCCGCCTCCTCGAGTTCCCGCAGGAAAGGAGAGACGAGACTAGGAATGGGCGGTGGAGGAGGAGTGGACGTTTGAGATCGGGTGACAGCCAGCCCCAACTGGGAGGGGGAGAGAACAGTGCGTGGAATGTCTCGTAAGGCAGCTCCACCCCCCTCCCCGGGTAGGCGCGAGAGCGCGTCAGCCAGTTTATTGGTTTTCCCGGGGAAAAAATGGACTGTAAAAGAGAAACGAGAAAAGAAATCGGCCCAACGGAGTTGTTTTGCGGACATCTTGAGGGGGGTGGAAAGAGCGGCCAGGTTTTTGTGATCCGACCAAACCTGAAAGGGGTGTTTAGCCCCCTCCAGCCAGTGGCGCCAAGTGGAGAGTGCTACTTTGATGGCCGCAGTCTCTTTATCCCCTACAGTCCAGTTGAGTTCAGCACCAGAGAATTTCTTAGATAAATAAGCACACGGAACCAGCCTACCATCTTTATTTTTCTGCAACAGGGCTGCCCCAAGTGCTTTGTCCGAGGCATCCACGTGAACCACAAACGGGAGATCTGGGTCTGGATGCTTTAGGATAGGTTCGGTGGTAAAAGCAGACTTTAAGAGTTGAAAGGCTGTTTGACACTCCTCAGACCAGGAAAGGGGGGCCCCGGGCTTGGCGGACAGTGGATCTTTACCCTTAGTGCGTAAGAGGTCTGTGAGAGGGAGGGTCAGTTCAGCGAATTGGGGTATAAAGTCACGATAGAAATTAGCAAAACCAAGAAAAGATTGGAGTTCTTTGCGGTTGGTGGGGGCAGGCCATTGAAGGACCGCGTCAATTTTAGCAGGATCCATTTTCAAGCCCTCGGGCGAGATCCGGTAACCCAAATAGTCAATGGAGGTCTGGTGAAAACAGCATTTGGAGAGTTTGGCAAAGAGAGAGTTGTCGAGTAAGCGTTTCAATACCTCCCGAACCAATGTTTCATGTTCTTCTATGGTTTGTGAATAAATTAACACGTCATCTAAGTATACCACAACTCCCTTGTATAATAAATCATGGAGAACTTCGTTGATAAGGGCCATAAAAGCCCCGGGGGCCCCACTTAACCCGAATGGCATTATCAAGTATTCAAACTGTCCAAATTTTGTGTTAAACGCAGTCAAGTGTTCATAGCCTTCAGCAATTCTGACCCTGTAGTAAGCTTCTCTCAAGTCCAATTTAGTAAAAATGCGTCCTTTGCCCAGTGCATCTAAAAGGTCTTTGATCAAAGGCAAAGGATATTTATTGGACAGGGAGACTGCATTGAGACCTCGATAATCTGTGCAAAGCCGTAAAGACCCATCTTTTTTCTTCACAAACAAAACGGGAGCAGTGTGTGTGTGTTTGGTAGCCCGTCGTATGAACCCGCGAGCGAGGTTCTTATCCAAGAAGGCACGAAGTTCCTTCTCCTCATTGGGACTCATACGGTAGATTCTACCTTTGGGCAGTTGCGCCCCTGGTTGTATAACGATTTTGCAGTCAGTGTCTCTATGGGGTGGCAACTGATCGCATTCTTGCTCCTGAAAAACTCTGGCTAGATCATGGTACGCCGGTGGGATGCCAATAGAATCGGGAGCAATCGCTGATGAAGCCAGGGAGGGGGGTGTGTCAGGAGAAGTTGGGTTTTCCCCCCAATTCATGTGTTCACCGCAGGGAGGGTCAGTGAATTCTAAGATCCGTTCTTTCCAAATGAACTTTGGTTCATGTAACAATAACCATGGCATGCCCAAAACTATGGAGTGTTTGGCCACTGGCGCCAAAATAAAACTAATTTTCTCCCAATGGTCGGCGCAACGGAGGAGAACCGGTTGTGTTTTGAACTGGGCCGGTCCTTCGTTCCCGAGGGGGCTGCCGTCCATTTGGGTGAATGGTATGGGCTTAGCCAGGGGAATTTGGTCCAGACCTAGCTCCTTCTGCCACCTGGGGCTGCCGTAAGCAATGGGAGCAGCCAGAGTCCACAAGGGCCGAGGCTATAATGCGAAAGTGTGTTTAGCGGGGTTGGCCAGAAACGCTTGACACAGTAATGGGAGCGCTGCCTTCCCTCACCGCGTCAGGAGTCGGCCCCCTGTCCATGGGGGCTGAAGAAAGGCAAATGAAGCCGCTTCCCCCTCCTCTGGGTCGCCTTCGATGACCGCTTTAGATGAGCCCGCCGGAGGCGCCCCGGACTATGCGTGGTGGCTTGGCAGATGGAGTGCGCGTAGCTGGAGCGGTTGGTTTTTGTTTCTTGGGACAGTTGACGGCTAGATGACCTGGCCCTCCGCAGTAAAGACACAATCCCAGTCGGCGACGGCGCTCAGAGGTGGTTTCCCGGTAGGGGCGGCTGGGCTTGGCTTGGTGGGCGCAGTGGCAGGTTTTAAGCGTGGGCGGCCTCCGGCACGGAAATATTCCAAACGGTATTTCACCTGGGATCCCAACTGGATCCACCTGCAATAGCACGAGGTAACCGAATTAAAAACACCGCTTTCACGCAGCTTGTCAGCCCACAGCATCCGAGAAGTATTTCCGTGATTTCATGCGTTCAGGCCACTCAGGAGGAAGTCGAGTACGCCGCACGGCAATTCACGGGCAAATTCTGCAAACGGGCGGTTGCCTTGCTGGATAGTTTTGATGGTCCGGATAGCTTCATTCTCGGCGCCTGGATCTTGGATGCGCGCATTTGGGGCATGGAGGAATGCGGGCATCGCGGCGAGAGTCTTCATCTTGCAAATCCAAAAGAGTCACTTAACCAGTCGGTTAAGCTGCCCCATCCAGGACTGGATGGCTGTCCCGTATTTTTTCGGGCTCAGACCGGCATAAATCATCATAGTCTTCCAAGCGGGCATTGAGTTGCAAAATGAAGTAGGGTGTTTGGAAGCGGTCCCATCAAAACGGGCTGCATCGGGGGCCTAAAGCAACCTCGCTCCACGGGCTCTTGGCGCTTGCCAGCGCTGCGGTTGCGCTGGTTGAGCAGGTTGGGTAGGCAGCTGTTGTGACGGGGGTTGCCGGAATCGGGGGCGCTGGCGGTGGCCAGGCTGGCGCTAGGGTGGCAGGACTCCAGATACTTGGCCTCCCTGGCCTCGGCATTATCAGTAACAGCATAGACTCTAACTTTAAGCTTCCTGGTTCAAGCTGCCTCCTTAGCTCCCTCTCTAACGCAGCCAGCTCCCTCTCCTTATGGGTCATCGTATCCTGGTGCGCGATGCAGAGCAGCTTTTTCTCGCTCCACTTTAGCCAGTTCGGCCCCGCTTAAAAGCTGCAGTAAGCTCACTTTATGCGCATGCTAGTTGCCTGAACGCTTTCGCGTTACCGCTGTAAATCCAGTCTGGAGTGTTCCAGGACCTTATCAAGCGGACTGGACAGATTCTGCTCATATTGCCGCTGGAGCGCGATCTTTGGCACGGTCCAACTCGAGTTGGACTTCTTGGCGCTTTGCTGGTCCCGGTCCCTCTGCAGGTTTTCGTGCTCTTGTTGCGAATTGTGCCCGCTCCTCCTCCCATAGCTGGCGCTCACGGTTCCATGCTGCTTGGGCATCTCGCAGTCGCCCCACTTCCTCATCCCAGTCCTCTCTCGGCGGGAGAGGGAACAGATCCGGCTGGGAATGCAGGCTTTCTTCGGACTCTTCGTCAGTCTGGAAGCTGGTGACATCGGAGCCATCGGAGCCACCGGTGGCTCCCCGGGGCACCTTGCGTGCGGTCGCTGGCCCGGGATCAGGTGGGTCCGAGTGGAAGACGGCACGGATACCCTCCTCCCAATCCCAGGTTTAGTCCCAGTGTCCTTCGATCGGGCCCCAGTGCTGTGCCACGGTGGTTCTTTTGGAGCATCACCGTAGGCCACGAGTCCAGGAATCGCTCAATGGATTCCTGCTGCCGCATGAAAGGTGGTCAGGCCCGCTTCCTCCATGACAGGTTGCATCTGAGGTTTGTAATCCACACCTAAAACGGGTAGAGATCCGATCCACAGGCGCTCGATCCATAGACAGCGCCCCAAACGACTCGCTGGAAGTCCCTCATGGTCGCCACACGTCCCTCGCTCCAACGGAGTAAAGGATGACTCGCGCTGATACGAGGACGGGAAAGAGCCACCAGCGAGGCCCGCTCTCCTGCCGGTTCCTCCAGATCCAGAAGGGAAAGGTCGGAGCCCTCTTTGGGGGCTACCGCACCTTCCGCAGTAACATTCAACCTCTCCATGTCGAGACACTAGAGGTCCACTGCACTAGTGAGATAGATGGATTAGGATTCCTGCCACAATGTAAGGAATTCAATAGAAGCAGAAATAAAAGGCTCTTTGGTGAAAAAGACCGTTTATTCAGACATCTTAGAAAGCTCAAGTACACGCAGTGGCAGGAATGACACTTCCTGCCAGAAGCACAGGTTATAACTCTATTCATCCCATCCCCCTTCCTGCTTCCCATGGGAACGGAGTCCTCATCTCCCGCGCAGAGATAAGGTCTCCGCCGATGAAGCTGGCCCATCGCCCGGGCTGTGGAATGCACTCAAGGTTACTTTACCATCAACACCATTGAAACCCTTACACACACTTTCCTTTGCATCCCTGCACATTTTTGTATTTAACTTGTGGTTTCTTGCCTTGCCAATTAGGTTACTTGTGTCTTTTTTGCCATTGTCTGAAACATGCTAATGAGTCAGCTTGCGGAATGGCTTGAAACAAAAATAACATCCTTGGTGAGAGATTCATTTTTCAGCACAGATTAAAAATGTTCAGCAGGAAAAGGTACCTGAAGTTCTCCTGTCTTCTCAGACGTTGGGGACACGATGGTGAAAAAGCCACTGATCGGATGACTCGGGGACAGCTGTGAGAGCCCCCCGATCTGGACACGCCCGATGGGAAGGTGGTCCGTTCTGGTCATTACTTCCAGTACAAGGACACCCATATCTACAGGAAACAAAGTGGGATTAAACGAGTGGCTGGTTTGGCGTACAATTAAAAAATAGGTTTGTTCTCACAACTGGAGAAAAGGGCAATTAAATATCAGAGTTATCTTCTATATAAAAAAGATGGTCTCGCTCTGCCTCTTAAATAGTCCTTTACTATTCCCCAGTGAACTTCAACAGACATGAAGAAACTATGAGAATGAACAAAATTTGGCCACCAGTACTTAAAAACACTAGAATCAAGACAAGGGTTAGTGAACACCACCCAGACACAGGATGTCTCTCTGCAGGAAGCAATTAAATGGATTAAAATGCCAGGCAACTGCTATGCAGATACCCTCACTAATTTGATTATGCAACTGTCAGAACATGTGTTTAGATGAGCAAAATCTAAATGATAGCTGGACCCTCCTTCTAGCACAGGGGTCGGGAACCTTTTCCCCTCAAAGAGCCATTTGGCTCACCCTCCCCCGCTCCCCCGCCCACTTGCTCGCTCGCGCCCCCACCGCCCGCTCACCCCCCCCCCGCTGCAGGGCGGGCGAAGAGGGTCCCGGCGGCTCGGCCTGGCCGGCCGCCGGGCAAGTGAAGCGCCCGCCCTGCTCCTTGCAGGGCGGGTGAAGATGGGCCCCGCGGCTCGGCTCATGGAGCCGCAGAACAGCGGCGGAAGAGCCGCATGCGGCTCGCGAGCCGCGGGTTCCCGCCCCTGTTCTAGCAGGTGCCGTGTGCAAATTAGGACTGAGTGCACCACATGTACCGTGTGCAAAACCTGATAAGGTGAGGGCACCTGATTGGTACCACATTTGTATATAGATAGCACAGACAACAGAGTGATTTGTGCCTGAAAACACCTGTGGTCTGGCGAAGCTCTTTGTCAGTAGAGAGCAATAAATAGAACTGCACTGGTGACTGTGTGTCTGTCAGTTCTTGTCTACATTGTGTCCTGCAAGGTGGTCTACTCCGAGTAAATCCGCTGCTTCAACAGCAACTTCAGTCTTACATATCTATGCTAAAATGGGTGGATTCCACTTAACACATGCAAATTACACTTGCAAATTGAACCCTTAATACTTCTAACCAATGCAAATGGTTCTTTCTCCCACCCCGGACATTCCACAGATATATATATATTCCACTTGCTTTACTACTATCAGAACCTCTGAAGATGCCAGCCACAGATGCAGGCAAAACATCAGGAGAAAATGCTACTGGAACACGGCCATACAACCCGGAAAACCAAAACACACTAGTGATGCTGGCCGTGAAAGCCTCCGACAATACAACATATCCTATTTTTAGAATTCCAAGACTCAACATGTACCTGTCAGGTAGGAGATGAACTGCTTTGGGCCACACCGAACAGGGTAGCAGGTGGTGGTTTTAAAAGTTTTCTGTTCCGCCTGAGAAGTGCCCCGGGGAATAAAGACGGTCCCGTCCGAAGTTTCTCCCCACCACCTCACCCGGACGACGACGGAAGCTGGAGGTTTGGTCACCATCCACAAGATTTTGCTGACGGTCAGTTTCAGAAAGCAACGCAGCTGGCCTTCTACCAGGGGCGGCAAACTGGTGGAGGGGGAGACATTGCAAAGGCCTGTGAAAAACGGGAGAGGAGGAATGAGGACTAAAACCAAGCAAACGGAGATTTGCAAAGATTTTCCACCCATCAGTGCTGAATATTATATCAAGGGTTATTTATATTTTCCGTATAAGTAAATATATTTCATTTCTTTATGGATGTCTTTTTTTTCTTTTAAAAAAATCTTATTTATTTGCTGAATTTTAGGTTTTTTCCCCTTTATTCATTTTACTCGGTTTCCTGAAAGAGAGAAAATATACATAGGTGCTACAACCGAGCACCTATGCAAAGTACCCGCTCCTGACCAACCAGAGTGGGAGACAGAGCTACTGGAGCTCAGAAGTCCCCTTGAGCTCTCATCTATATATATAAAAATCTAACAGTGTGTTTGTTCCTGATGGTCTCCCTCAGAAGCGGCTGGATGGATCGTCCCCAAATTTTCACAGGACGTCACTCCCTGTTGCAGGCAGGTAATCGGACCTTCAAACCACCAAAAGTCCATACATGAGCCAGGTAAAACGTCTTTTTCCTGGCGCACCAGGCCATGAAGCTGCCTCTGTTTAACTGTAACCCTTAGAATGTCCGTGCAGCATGTCTGTCTGTGGCCTGAGGCCTTGGGATGTTTATGCAGATGGGCAGAGATGAGCAGTGAAAACAGTAAATAGGTAATACTGGTAGGTAATACGAGTGGAAGTGAAACACATACACACTTTGCCATGCAGGATGTCAGGGGGGGTCCCCCCCACTCACACGCAGGTAACTTTCACTCTCTGTGCCTCACCCACTGCTGCCACACAATACACATCCAGCTCATCCTCACACACCTCACTCTGCCCTCCCTCACATCCAACCACCACTTACCCACTCCCTCACCCATGTTCGCCACAGCTCTCTTTTACTAAAAGTGAACTGGAGTTTGCCTTTTTCTTCTAAGAAAATCCACGGGGTGGGGGCGAACCAACACTACTGGCTCTGCTTCTTTTGCACGTGGCCCTTTAAGAACCCAGACAGCTGGCCTCGATCTGAGCGCCTCACCACCCTGCCTCTGCTGCCTGACTGGGATAGCCTCCTTGCCCCAGTTCTGCCTTACCCAAGCCAGGACTGTGCGTGGCACTCTGGACAGTTCCGCTGTGGAATGGAAAGGGTTACCTTAAACTAAAAAAAAAAAAGACAGCACCATATCACGATGTGCATTGAAAAGGGAAAGAGGGATTCCATTTGACCACCCCAAAAGGCTGTGCTGGGGATCATTGGACCTGCATGGACATCTGTGTGGGTTGCGGACTATGATGAGAAGGAGAATTGCCACAGCAAAGCGTGGCCGGGCCCACTAGTATGGAATAAGTAAGCCAAACTGAAACAAATTAAAGCTGAGAAAAAGGACATTTCCAAAATATTGGCTCCCTCGTCCTGCCTCACACTGACAGTTCGATCCTGAAGAAAATGACTCCCACTCATTTCAACGGGCTTAGACTACTAGAGAATCTCTGCACAGGATTGTCTTGCAAAAAACTAAATATCTTTTAACAATTTATAGTCTTTTTCTCTCGCTGAGACTCAACAGTGGATTTACACAGAGCAAGTCAAAGCCATCAACAAGACGAGGCATCTCATCCCAAACATGCAGGAGTAGTTACGGCAGCTCCTGGCTGTCAAAAAAAGTGACGGCTCGCTTGTGGCACGCGACAGCATCCGGAGCTTCACAAAAACCAGTTTTGTTTTTTTTTTAGTGCAGATAAGATTAAGCGAAAGGAGCCAGGTGCAAATCTGGCTGTGAAGATTTGCCAGTTTTAACGCAGATGCAATTCAGCAAAGTTTTTGGTGTTGGAAGAAATGTCCCTTTCTTGAAGCAGAGACCCTGGTGAAAATACTAGCGAGTACCGTCATGACTATAATGAAATATTTTCGCAGAGTTTCTGACAGTGGGTTTTTTGACACGTTTTCAAACAAGCCCAGGGGGCAGAGTGGTAAGCTGCAGTACTACAGTCAAAAGCTCTGGTCGTGACCTGAGTTTGATCTCGACAGAAGTGGGTTTCCGGAAGCCAACTTGACTTAGGTTGACTCAGCCTTGAGTGCTTCCAAGGTCAGTAAAATGAATACCCAGCTTGCTGAGAGTAAATTGTAGACAACTGGGGAAGGAATGGCAAACCACCCCATAAACATAGCTGGCCTAGTAAATTTTATGTCACCCTATCAGTAGAACACGAGCCTGCTCTCTCATCGACATGACATCCCTTCCAATATTTAAATATAGCTATCATGTCACCCCTTAACCTTCTCTCCTTCAGAGTAAACATCTGCAGCTCCCTAACCTCAGGGCACGGAATCCAGACCTTTGACCATTTTGGTTGCCTTCCTCTGGACCCGTTCCAGCTTGTCAACCTCCTTCTTGAATTGGGGTGCCCAGAACTGGACACAATGCAGAGAAGAGTGGTACAGTTACTTCCTTCAATCTAAACACTATATTCCTATTGATGCATCCTAGAATTGAATTGGCTCCCCCCCCCCCCCACACTGCTGACTCATGTTCAGTTTGTGGTCTACTAAGACTCCCAGATCCCTTTCGCATGTAGTATTGTCAAGCCAGGTGTCACCCATCCTATATCTGTGCATTTCATTTTTTCTGCCTACTGTTTAGGTGGAATCTCTTCTCCTTCACTTTGAACCCATGACTCCTGGTCCTAGTCTTTGGGGCCGCAGAAAACAAGCTTGCTCTCTCTTCGACTTGACATCCCTTCCAATATTATGTCACCCCTTAACCTATTCTTCTGCAGGGTAAACATACCCAGTTCCCTAAGCTGCTCCTCATGGGGCAGTGATGGCAAACCACAGAACCTCCTCATGGGCAGTGAGCCTTTTAGTGCCGAGTGGAGCAAGGAAACTGCATCACAGGACGCGCTTGCACCCATGCCCCTTCCACGCCCCACCCTGCCCCCTGGAATGCCCCAGGAATGTTCTGAAACACCTCCCTCGAACACCCACCGCCCACGCCTGCGGAGACGCGTGCCCTGGTATCCGCAGCACCCTAAGCCCTCTTGGCTGCCAGCGCTGCCAAGTGACCAAACTGGGGCAAGCAGCTTGCGTGCCCACAAGAGAACTCTGAGTGCCTTACTCGGCACCCGTTGCCATGAGTTCACCACCATATCATAGGGCATGTATTCCAGAATTTGACTGACCGACGGTTGCGGCTTCTCTGGACCCGTTCCAGGTGTCAATATCTTTTGAACTGCGGTGCTCAGAAATGAACACGGTACTCCTGGGTGAGGTCTGATTAATGGAGTAGGGTAAAGTTTCCCCTTCAGTGGGTGTTAGACCCTGGAATTTTCCCACTGCAAAGTGATTTCATAGACGGTTTTGTGCAGTACTTTGCCGCACCCGGCTATTCTTTACCCCTAGCTATGTGCTGGGTACTCATTTACTGACCAAGGGAATGGCTGGCTGGCTGAGTTGACCATGAGCCAGCTGCCAGGATATCTGACCGGGGGGCTCAAACTCCTGACAGGTAATGACGGCAGTGCAAAGGACTTAACTACTACATGCAGCGACTCGCCCAATGAAAGAGCAAGAATGGGTACAACTTCGCCTTAATCTGGACCCTATATTCCTATTGATACAGCCCAGAATCGCATTGGCTTTCTTGGTTGCCGCATCACACTGCTGACTCACGTTCAGTTTGTGGTCTACTAAGACTCCCAGATCCCTTTCACATGTACTATTGTCAAGCCAGGTGTCCCCCGTCCTGTATCTGTACATTTCATTTTTTTCTACCTGAGTGTAGAATCTTACATTTCTCTTTGTTGACATTCATTTTGTTAGTTTTGGCCCCGCCCTCTCGTCATTCCAGGTCTGGCCCTGACTTCCGAGGTATTAGCTACCCCTCCTAATTTGGCAAATTTGATTGGCAGGCCCTCTATTCCATCATCCACGTCACAGAAACAGAACAGAAAGGAGATCCTCTCCTTTTAGAACTATTTAAATGGACGCTCAGGGGAAGCTTTTCATGACCTAAAGGGGGAGAATAGGCTGGGTCTGCAAACTGTGACTCTCCAGATGTTCATGGACTACAATTCCCAGCAGCCCCTGCCAGCACAGCCAATGGGGATTGTAGTCCATGAACAACTGGAGTTGCAGACCCCTATTCCATAGGTGTCAAACTCACGGCCCTCCAGATGTCATGGACTACAGTTCCCATCATCCCCTGCCAGCATGATGCTGGCAGGGTGATGAGCTGTAGTCCATCTGGAGGGGCGTGGTGTACCATTCTCTCAGACTCGACAGCAACCTGGACGGAAAAGCGTCCTGGCCTTTTAAACGGAGTGGGATGTTGTGGCATAGGGCACAGATGTCAAACTCGTGGCCCTTCAACAAAGAGAAATGTAAGATTCTACTCGGGTGAAAAAAATGAAATGTACAGGTACAGGACGGGGACACCTGAAGCGACAATGAGTACATGTGAGGATCTAGGAGTCTTGAAGTAGACCACAAGCTGAGCGTGATCAACAGTCATGTTTAACCAAGAAAATAATCACGATTCTGGGCTGTATCAATGGGAATGGAGTCTAAATTGAGAAGTGGTGTACCATTCTACTAAGAACCCTGATAGCATAGTAGTTAAGTCCTTACACTGCAGCTCCTACGGTCGAGTTTAGCCTCCAGTGGATTGAATCTAGCAGCTGGCTCCTTGGTCCAACTCAACCAACCAAACATTCCTTGGTGGAGTAAATGAGTACCTGGCACGGGGGGGTGGGAACCTGCGGCTCTCCAGATGTTCAGGAACACAATTCCCATCAGCCCCTACCAGCATGGCCAATTGGCCATTACGGAAGAACTGATGAAACGGATTCTGAACATCTGAGCCACCCTGACTTCTTTATAGCTGGGGGTAAAAGGCCGGGGAAAGCAATGGCAAAGTACTGCACAAAAAATAGGACATCTGTGCCCTATTCCATAGCATCCCACTCTGTTTAAAAGGCCAGGACGCTTTTCCGTCCAGGTTGCTGTCAAGCCTTGGAGCACAGGTGTCAAACTCACGGCCCTCCAGATGTTATAGACTACAGTTCCCATCATCCCCTGCCAGCATCTATGCAGCGGAGGGATGACTATGATCCTAACATGGAGGAGCCAGTAACACCTGTCTCGAGAACGTCCTTCTCATTGCCTTCACAGTCATCCTCCCTCAGCTACTTTTATTCAGTTTAAGGGCGGCGTCTATACATTTCTCGTCCGCTCACAACAACCCTGAGAGGTAGGCCAGGCCGACAAAGAGCAGCTCCCGGCCCAGAGTCTACCAAGGAGCTCCGGGGCGGAGTCGCAACTTGAACCCGCGGCGTCTCTCCGCTCACCCTTCGCTTTGCGTCCAGGTTTGGTCCGAGCCGGGCCGCTCTTGGGCTTCTTCTGCTTCATCTTCCCCCCCGGGCCCGAAGTAGGCCCCGGGGTCGCTTCCCGCTGCTTAGCAACGGCTCGCCTCGCAAGGCCCTCTGGGAAAAGGGCGCCAACGGCGGTGGAATCCCCGGGCCGGCGTCGAACTGCAACCCCCAGAAGGCTCTGCAAAAGCCCGCCCTATGAAAAGGGACTGCCCATCTCTATGGCAACGGAGAGCCGCCCTCCCCGGGGTCGGTTTCCCGGGAGAAGGGATGAGACGACATCCGGTTCTCCTCAACGGTCATTAAATGCCCGCTCGGAGAGAAAGAAAATTCAAATGTTGGACACTTGACGGACGAGCGGCGTAAAGACTCCATTTCCCACAATGCACTTCGCACCCCTTCAGAGAAACACGTCACTGCCCTTTCTTCATAGTGCCGATAGCCTGTCCCGTTATTCTCTCCTCCCCCTATCTCCTGAACTCCATTTCCCGTACTGCTCCACGGGCACTTCCGGTAGGCGTCTCCCAAACAGCGCCTCTTCTCCATTCCGCGCCTCTGGACCCGGACTTCATTTCCCGTGAGGCCACGCGGCAGGGAGCCGCGCACTTCCGGCGGGAGAGCGCGCGCGGCGGCTGCTGGGAGCGACTGACCGGCGGCTCCTTCCAAGAGGGCGGGGGCCGGATCCTGCCCGCTCCCCGCCCCTCGGTCTCCGCCCGGCCTGCGCCGCTCGCCATGTCCGCCCTGGAGAAGCAGCTGCAGCTGGGCCGCCTGCCGCCCCGCCCTCCGGGCCCTGCTGGGGGCAGCGGCCAGGCCTTGCCCAAGATGCGCATGGGGTAGGAGAAGGGGGGGGGCGCATGTGTGGGCATGACGTCATTGGGCGGGATGGCAGGTGCGGGGGAACCGGGAGGGGCGTGGCTTCTTGCAAAGGGTGACGTCAGGGGGTGTGGCTGCCGCTCTTCCCAAAGCAATGAGGGTGCATGTGTAGGGTGGGGTGCACCTTTGGGGGGGCAGTATATTTGCCAGGGGAGGGCTGATCTTGGCCAATGATTAGGAAACATAAAGAAATAGGGAGTCACTCAAGGTCATCTAGTCCCACCCCAGCTGGCCTGGGAAATTAACGACTCTCGTTCATCCCACCACCACCCTCCAATGTACCCTGGCTCTAGAACACAGGTGTCAAACTCGTGGCCCTCCAGATGTAATGGACTATAGTTCCCATCATCCCCTGCCAGCATGATGCTGGCCGGAGGGATGGTGGAGGCTTTGTAATCCATCTGGAAGAACTCCACAATTGTTGTCTCTAGAGCTGAGGTAAGGCTAGGCTCTCCAGATGTTCAGGAACTACAATTCTCAGCCCCTACCAGCATGGCCAATTGGCCATGCTGGTAGGGGCTGATGGGAATTGTAGTTCCTGAACATCTGGAGAGCCGCAGGTTCCCTACCCCTGCTCTAGAAGGACAGTGCACGAGGATGGTGTTCAGAGCACGCCGTAATAGGTGCTGGCAGTCTGCACAACAATCTTCCAAGGTAGCAAAATGTAAGCAAGCGAATCTGGGGCACTTTTAATTAGGTTTTACTCAAGGGTCACCGCTTGGGACTCAGTTGCTGGAATGAAGTGTTAGCTGGCGAGGCGTGTCGAGTAGTCATTGCAGAAAACCACGCTGGTGGCGTGGCTCACAAAGCCGGTCACTGTCATCATCCTGTTGGGTGTGGGAGGATAGCTGAGATTGAAAAGACAATTTCCTGCCTCTGCCGGCACCTGCAGTTCACACTTACTCGTGATCTACCTTACACTTTGTACTTTGAATGCTTACTCCTATCTTTCACCTAGTACTTTGAATGCTTATACCTACCTTACATCTATCACTTTGAATGATCCTCTTTGATCTGAGATTGCAAATGCCTTAACAGACCAGGTGCTCTGGAGCAACAGCCGCAGAAGGCCATTGCTTTCACATCCTGCATGTGAGCTCCCAAAGGCACCTGGTGGGCCACTGCGAGGAGCAGAGAGCTGGACTAGATGGACTCTGGTCTGATCCAGCTGGCTTGTTCTTATGTTTTTAATGCTTACATCTACCTTACACTTACTACTTTGAATGCTTTCATCTACCTTGCGCCTAGTATTTTTAATGCTTACACCTACCTTACACCTAGTACTTACACCTACCTTACATCTAGCCTATGAATGCTTACATCTACCTTACACTTACTACTTTGAATGCTTTCATCCACCTTGCATGTAGTATTTTTAATGCTTACACCTACCTTACACCTAGTACTTTGAATTCTTACATCTACCTTACACTTACTACTTTGAATGCTTGCATCTACCTTGCGCCTAGTATTTTTAATGCTTACACCTACCTTACACCTAGTACTTTGAATGCTTACACCTACCTTACATCTAGCACTTTGAATGCTTTCATCTACCTTGCGCCTAGTATTTTTCATGCTTACACCTACCTTACACCTAGTATTTTTAATGCTTACACCTCCCTTACATGTAGTGCTTTGAAACCTTACACTTAGTACTGCTTCCCTGGGGCTCCCAAGTGTGATCCTGGCAAGATTTGCTCCCAGATTCTAGTTCCATCTCTGGAGTGGCATGCCCTTCTCTTGCGAGAGGGTGGAATGTGTGTCACAGAGGGGGCTTTTCTTACAAAGAGTGGGGGATGCTGCTTTTAAAGTTGTGGGGGTGGGCGGGGGGGGGGGGTTGGTGTCAGGGTGTGTGTGTGGCTGTTTCCAGTTGTGAAACCGGGCGACGGGGGGATCACTGGTTTATCCTTTTTTTCTATGTAGGAGTCTCCTTCCTTGGAGGTTTTTAAAGAGAGGCTGGATGGCCATCTGTCAGGAGTGCTTTGATCGTGTGCGGGGGGTTGGACTGGATGAATGCTTACACCGACCTTACATCTAGTAAGGTCTCTTCCCTCTGGTCTCTTCCAACTCTATGATTCTAAGGCAGTGATGGCGAACCTTTTCGAGGCCGAGTGCCCAATTTGCAACCCAAAACCCACTTATTTATCTCAAAGTGCCAACATGGCAATTTAACCTGAATACTAAGGTTTTAGTTTAGAAAAACTGGTTTGCTCTGAAGCGTGCGTTACTTGGGAGTAAGCTTGGTGGTAGTTGTTGGCTTTGCTTTGAAGCAACCATGCAACTCTTCGAACGGGTGAATCACGACCCTAGGAGGGTTTACTCAGAAGCAAGCCCCATACCCAGCAACCGAGCTTACTCCCAGGTAAAGGATCGCACTTTAGTTCTTTGCATGAAAATCAGTGGGGTTTAGCAGCGCTTAACAGGGTTACCTACACTGCTTCCCCAAAACTCGGTCTTAGGTTTAATGCTAATAATCGAGCCCAGTGGCCCAGGCCAGCCTAGATGTGTGTGTGTGTGTGTGGGGGGCGATCCCCCCCCCCCCACATGATGAACTCTGTTTGTGCATGCCCACAGAGAGGGCTCTGAGTGCCACCTCTGGCACCCGTGCCATAGGTTCGCCATCACTGTTCTAAGGTCTGGTGGGCTAGGTTTGTCTCTTTAAAAAGAGATGTGGTACCATAAAACTGGAGATGCCAGGTATTGAACCGGAGAACTTTTGCATGCTAAGCAGCTGCCCCTGAGCCATCACCCCTCCTTAAACACACATGAACCAATATTGTCTGCTCAGACTGGCAACTGCTCTCCAGGGTTCAGCCTTTCCCATCACTTCTTGCCCGGTCTTTTTAGCTGTCCGGGGGTCGAACTGGGGACCTTTTGTGTGCCAGTCAGATGCTCTACCCCATAGGTGCCAAACTCGCGGCCCTCCAGATGTTATGGACTACAGTTCCCATCATCCCCTGCCAGCATGATGCTGGCAGGGGATGAAGAGAAGAAGAAGAGTTTGGATTTATATCCCCCCTTTCTCTCCTGCAGGAGACTCAAAGGGGCTGACAATCTCCTTTCCCTTCCGCCCTCACAACCAACACCCTGTGAGGTGGGTGGGGCTGAGAGAGCTCCGAGAAGCTGTGACTAGCCCAAGGTCACCCAGCTGGCATGTGTGGGAGTGCCCAGGCTGATCTGAATTCCCCAGAGAAGCCTCCACAGCTCAGGCGGCAGAGCTGGGAATCAAACCCGGTTCCTCCAGATTAGATACACGAGCTCTTAACCTCCTACGCCACTGCTGCTCCTGATGATGGGAACTGTAGTCCATAACATCTGGAGGGCCGCGAGTTTGACATCTGTGCTCTGCCCCTTTAGTGTGGTGTTTCAAAAATGTTCTGGAGCCCATTGACTGGAGCATACTGTGTGAGGAAGAGGAGGAGGAGGAGTGAAGGTCCCGAGAATCTCATACCAAGATCCTGGCAAATTTTACATCGAGTAACATGATAGAACAATCCCATACTACTAGGTTGTGGTGGGTTTTCCAGGTTGTATGGCCGTGTTCCAGTAGCATTTTCTCCTGACGTTTCGCCAGCATCTGTGGTCGGCATCTTTAGATGCAGGCAAAACGTCTGGAGAAAATGCTACAGGAACACGGCCATACAGCCCGGAAAACCCACCACACCCTAGCGATTCCGGCCGTGAAAGCCTTCGACAATACAGTCCAATACAGTCCTATATTATTTTCACAAATTATGTGACAATAGGAACTGCCTGGGCAGAAGAGCCACATGTTTGCTGGGGCAGTGAGTTTTCAAAGGTCAGTAGCAGTGGATGCTCAACTGGTACGTTCCCCCAAAGAGGGCACTCGGTGGATAACAGCTTCCTGGTGATCCCTTGTCCAAAATTTGTCCAGCTGTCCTCAGCCAGGACAAGAGCTTCTTCAGCTCTGGCCATGGCCTGATGCAATTCTCTGGGTCAGTGCCGGAGGGCGTCTCTGCCCACAAATGGCCCAGATCCAGCGCACACTATCAGTCTTGAGTTCAGATTCAGAAACAGCACACCTATCCCAACAGTTGAAGCTGATTTCGACCAACGTGGAGGAATCTCTCCGGCAGCGAGAGCAAAGGAGGAGGAGGAGGAGAAGAAGAAGAAGAAGAGGAGGAGGGGGGGAGGGGAGGGGAGGGAGGAGTAGTAGTTTGGATTTATACCCTGCTTTTCTCCCCCGTAAGGAGATTGAAGGTGGCTTGCAAGCTCCTTTCCCTCCTTTTCCCCACAACTGACGCCTTGGCTCATTCCGCACATGCAGAATAATGCCCTTTCAAACTGCTTTCAATGCTCTTTGTAGCTGTGCGGAATAGCAACATCCACTTGCAAACAGTTGTGAAAGTGGTTTGAAAGCGCATTATTTTGTGTGTGCGGAAGGGGCCCTTGTGAGGTAGGTGGGGCGGAGAGAGTTCCGAGAGAACTGTGACTTGCCCAAGGTCACCCAGCAGGAACCCAGGAGTGCGGAAACACATCTGGTTCGCCAGATAAGCCTCTGCCACTCAGATAGAGGAGTGGGGAATCAAACCCGGTTCTCCAGATTAGAATCCACCTGCAGGTGGGGCTGAGTTCTGAGAGAACTGTGACTGGCCCAAGGTCACCCAGCAGGAACGTAGGAGTGCGGAAACACATCTGGTTCGCCAGTTAAGCCTCTGCCACTCAGGTGGAGGAGTGGGGAATCAAACCTGGTTCTCCAGATTAGAATCCACCTGCGGGTGGGGCTGAGTTCTGAGAGAACTGTGACTGGCCCAAGGTCACCCAGAAGGAATGTAGGAGTGCGGAAACACATCTGGTCCGCCAGATAAGCCTCTGCCACTCAGGTGGAGGAGTGGGGAATCAAACCCGGTTCTCCAGATTAGAATCCACCTGCAGGTGGGGCTGAGTTCTGAGAGAACTGTGACTGGCCCAAGGTCACCCAGCGGGAACGTAGGAGTGCGGAAACACATCTGGTTCGCCAGATAAGCCTCTGCCACTCAGGTGGAGGAGCGGGGAATCAAACCCGATTGTCCAGATTAGAACCCACCTGCTTTTAAACACGACACCACATTGTGAATCCAGGTGTGGTCCTGATAGATCTCAGAATGACAAGTTGATCTCTAGACTGCAGAGAGCAGGTTCTCTGGAGAAAACGGCTGGTTTGGGTGGGTGAGGGGCTGTTATACCCTCCTGAAGTCTCTCCCCTCTCCAAACCTGGCCCTTCCCTGGTTCTGCTCCCAAATATCCAAGAACTCCCCATCTCGGACTTGGCAGGCGTGTCTGGATTCTTCCACCCAGCTTTGCTGAAGCCGGAGGTTCTTCCGAAGACACGGGCCAGCCGATAAACTCAAAATCAATCCGCGACTTCATTTATGCTCTTCGTTTTCCGGAGCTCGGCTGCTGCCGTTTGCAATTCAGTGAGCCGTCCGGAATCTCTGGAGAGACAGTCTAATAACTTTGACGCGTGCATTAAAAGTGGAATGATTTATGTTCTCGGGGTGCCCGTAAAGATGCCAGTTAGTAAGCTGGAGGACTAGGAGGCAAGGAGAGCCGGGTTCGAATTCGCACCAGGCCGGGAAGGAAATGCATCTCTTCCGCACGGCACGCTGAGGCGATGGGGAAGGTGAATGCAAGTTTAGGTTGCATTCATATAAACGAAAACTAGGCCAGGAGAGGTAAGTGTCTAGATCATTGATGGCGAACCTTTTTGGGACCGAGTGCCCAAATTTCAACCCAAAACCCACTTATTTATCACAAAGTGCCAACACGGCAATTTAACCTGAATACTGAGGTTTTAGTTTTGAAAAAACAATTGGCTCTGAGGTGTGCGTTACTCAGGAGTAAGCTTGGTGGTAGTCGGTGGCTTTGCTTTGAAGCAACTGTGCAACTCTTCCGGGTGAATCACGAAGCAAGCCCCATTGCCAGCAACCGAGCTTACTCCCAGGTAAAGGATCGCGCTTTAGTTCTTCACATGAAAATCAGTGGGGTTTAACAGCGCTTATCGGGGTTACCTACACTGCTTCCCCAAAACTAGGTCTTAGGTTTAATGCTAATAATCGAGCCCAGCAGCCCAGGCCAGCCTAGATGTGAGGGGGGGGGGCACTCTGTTTGCACGTGCCCACAGAGAGGGCTCTGAGTGCCACCTCTGGCACCCGTGCCATAGGTTCGCCACCACTGGTCTAGATCCGTTGCTCTCTGTGGCCCCTTCCGCACATGCAGAATAATGCACTTTCGATGCACTTTGCAGCTGGATTGTACTGTGCGGAATAGCAAAATCCACTTGCAAACAGTTGTGAAAGTGGATTGAAAGTGCTTTATTCTGCATGTGTGGAAGAGGCTTGTGTTAGTCTGGTCTCATCAGGAGATTGAAAGGGCGTAGGCTGGCAGGACCAGATCTAGAGGATCTATCCCTTCCCCATCTCGACGTTCCCCATTGCGGTTTTGATAAATATTGTGGGCAGCATAAGACATTAAATGGGACATTTTGGTGGGGTTTTGCGGAAGCCGCGGATGATATGTGACGGCCAGCAGACATTATAGTAAAAGTTTAGGAACTCAGAAATGATTAAAATATATGTATAGTGTTGTATACTATCAACATGTTTTACCTTTTACTGGAGCAGCAGTGGCGTAGGAGGTTAAGAGCTCATGTATCTAATCTGGAGGAACCGGGTTTGATTCCCAGCTCTGCCGCCTGAGCTGTGGAGGCTTATCTGGGGAATTCAGATTAGCCTGTGCACTCCCACACACGCCAGCTGGGTGACCTTGGGCTAGTCACAGCTTCTCGGAGCTCTCTCAGCCCCACCTACCTCACAGGGTGTTTGTTGTGAGGGGGGAAGGGCAAGGATATTGTCAGACCCTTTGAGTCTCCTGCAGGAGAGAAAGGGGGGATATGAATCCAAACTCCTCCTCCTCCTCCTCCTCCTCCTCCTCCTCCTCCTTCTTCTTCTAATGCCATAAACATGCACAATTTCTTTTTTGAAGTTAAAATAAAAGGAAGAAAAAATGCAGACTTCTCTGCTATAAAGAGAGGGCCAAAATTTTTTTTGATCGATTTCCAGATCACAGGGGGTGCCTCGTCCCTAGCCCTAGCGATGTGGAAGGGATAGCTGTATGGAGGTCTAGAAAAATAAACAAGGAAGCATTGATGGATTTGGGTGTGTTTTGCTTGTAGAAGAGAGGATTTTAAAAATCTGTTTAAATCACTGTGTCTGCCTTTCTCCCTTGCAGAGCTCAAAATGGCTTATCGCGTAAACAAAACACAAAAATAAAATAACAGCAAAAATATAAAAAAACGAAATTGACAACTAATATTCTGGTTTGCAGTAAATTTAACCAGATTTGATCCTAGATAAAACTGCCTCTGAGGATCGAAATGAGGGAACCAAGAGCCCCTCCCTGGAGAGGTTGTTCTGTAACGGTGGGGCCAACACCAATAAGGCCCTTCCTTGTATGCTGATCTAAAGAGCTTACCTGGCTGATTTTAATTAATGGTCAGGAATATATGAGAGATGGTCGTTCAGATACCCCTGTTCCAAGCCGTGTGGGACTGTAAAGGATTTCACTGTAAGCCGCCCTGAGTCCTATGGGAGGGCGGTATATAAACCAAACCAATGAATGAATGAATGAATGAATGAATGAATGAATGAATGAATGAATGAATGAATGAATGAATGAATGAATGAATGAATGAATGAATGAATGAATGAATGAATGAATGAATGAATGAATGAATGGAGAAACGATTCTCTGCTCAAATCCCCCAACAACTGTCACAAGTGGAACACAAGAGCCAGCGAGGTGTAGTGGTTAAGAGCAGGTGGACTCTAATCCGGAGAACCGGGTTTGATTCCCCACTCCGCCACACGAGCGGTGGACTCTTTAATCTGATGAACAGGGTTGGATTCCCTGCTCCTCCACATGAAGCCTTCTGGGTGACCTTGGGCCAGTCCCAGTTCTCTCAGAACTCTCTCAGTCCCACCTGCCTCACCAGGTGTCTGTTGTGGGGAGAGGGAGGGAAAGGAGCTTGTAAGCCGCTTCTTTAGGTCCCTATTGGGGAGAAAGGTGGGGTATAATTGGATAAAATGTTTTTTAACAATAATTTGTTATTGATTTTCTTGGAATAGTTATACAGAAGAAGATAATAAACAGAATAACAAGAAAAACATGTTTTTGAGTCATCCTCACTGAAAAAATGCTTCTCACTTCTCATCAAACTCAGATTTTGACTCTCTGACCCGAGTTTCAACAGATGCTAGAGGAAGCTAATAAAACCTGTTCCCCGATCTCTCTGGGAATACCTGTGGATAGACTAATTGTAGCCCAGTACCTTTATCTCCTGGCTGAGGCCCGGTGGCGTAGAGCAATCACCTTAGCTAGGTGTAATGCCCTGCCTTCCTCCTTTAGCCTTGGACGCCACCTTGGAATCCCACATAAAGAAAGGAAATGCCCGTGTGGCATGGGTTCTGTGGAAACAGTATCTCATATGCTGTTGAATTTTCCTTTTTATGAGATAGGTAGGAAGAAGCACATAATCCCCTTCCTGCATGGAAGTGAAGGCATTACAGATAAACAGAAGGTTATATATCTTTTAAACAGCCACAACTACGAGCTGTTGGAAGTGGTGGCTAAATTTTTAAATGGTGTTATTTTAACTCGTCAGAAATTGTAAAGTTGTAAAGGCTGTTATTATCTTGCTAAGTTAATCTTAAACAATTTATATGCCATTAGGTATTCAAATCGAAATCGACTCTCTGGCCCCTTCCGCACATGCAAAATAATGCGTTTTCAAACCACCTTCACAACTGTCTGCAAGTGGATTTTGTTATTCCGCACAGCTTCAAAGAGCACTGAAAGCAGTTTGAAAGTGCATTATTCTGCATGTGCGGAATGAGCCTCCGTTTCCAAAGTTTATCAGTTTTGCATCTTACTTCATCCCCCCAAGTTTCCATATTTTGGCAACTCTCGGTCTTTCAACTAAATGCTATTAACACTTTGGCAGCCGTTAACATATACAGACAGACTTCGTTAACTGTCTTTGGAAAAATTTCAGGAAGAATACCAAGTAATTATTTTAGCAGCACGAGGAAATTTAGTTGGGGTAGCTACTACCCCAGAGGACAGAGTCAGAATTCAAAATGACCTGGACAGATTAGAGAGCTGGGCCAAAACTAACAAAATGAATTTCAACAGAGATCAATGTAAGATTCTACATTTAGGCAAAAAAAAAATGAAATGCACAGATATAGGATGGGTGACGCCTCGCTTGACAACACTACATGCGAAAGGGATCTGGGAGTCTTAGCAGACCACAAACTGAACATGAGCCAGCAGTGTGATGCGGCGGCCAAGAAAGCCAATGCGATTCTGGGCTGTATCAATAGGAGTTTAGTGCCTAGATCAAGAGATGTAATTGGGGTGTTGTGTGGTTTCTGGGCTGTAATTGTTCCTCTCTGTTCTGCATTGGTTAGACCTCACCTGCAATATTGTGTCCCGTTCTGGGCACCGCAGTTTAAGAAGGACTTTGACAAGCTGGAACGGGTCCAGAGGAGGGCAACCAAAATGGTTAAAAGATCTGAAATCCCTGCCCTACAAGGAGAGACTTAGAGAGCTGGGTCTCTTCCAACTCTGTGATTCTAGTCTTGAATTCTGTTTTGCTTTTTCGCATGAACCTCCACCCAGTATTTTTTAATTCTTTTACAAGTTCTCCCCGTGTGAAAGAAGGATGCTTTAGGTCCCTATTGGGAGATAATTAGATAAAATAAAATGTGTGGGGCTTTTTTGTTTTTTTTTGCTTTGAAGCATCAAATCTCTGTTTTGCAGGCCCGGACGGAAGCGGGACTATTCTCCCGTCCCTTGGAGCCAGTATTTCGAGTCGATGGAAGACGTGGTGGTGGAAAGGGACTCCGGCAAGGATATATCCTTTCTCTCTCTCTCTCTCCCAGTTTAATTGTGTTTGCCGTGGGAGTCGTTTCGGAGCTCAATAGAGGGTTCCTTGCAAGAACAAATGCTCTTTCTCTTGTGCGAAACGCTAAGTGTCAGGATGACGGATCGTTTGCGCTGCTGCCCTTGCACCCTTTCCTGGAGTCTCTGCAGAGGAACTGTGACCCTCGTTTTGAAAGCGGGTTGTGTGTTGTTTACTCTGGTTTGCAGGTTCAAAAGATGGCCCCCGCATTTCACTGTCTGCGAAATAATCATAGCGGGTGTGGGGGTGGGGGGATTATTTCAAGGCACTGTGTGTATATTCTTGGTGGTTCTGTCGGCCTCCTAAGATTTCAGATGTGAGGGAGGCCAAGTCTTCAGAGACTCCCTGTAGAATCAACCACTTCCTGTGTGGCGGTCCCCCCCCCCTCGCCTGGGCCCTTTGGGCGGTGTTTCCTTCCCTCCTCCCTAACCTGGGGGTTGGTCTCCTCAGACGATGACTTTCCCAATTGGCCCAAGGGGCCAAGAAACCACCGCACCCACAAAACACTGGGTGTACGGGCAGCCCTCGCCCACGCCACCCTCCTCCTAGTAGGTCCCCTTGCCTCCTGAGCAGCAGTGGCGTAGGAAGTTAAGAGCTCGTGCATCTAATCTGGAGGAACTGGGTTTGATTCCCCGCTCTGCCGCCTGAGCTGTGGAGGCTTATCTGGGGAATTCTGATTAGCCTGGGCACTCCCACACACGCCAGCTGGGTGACCTTGGGCTAGTCACAGCTTCTCGGAGCTCTCTCAGCCCCACCTACCTCCCAGGGTGTTTGTTGTGAGGGGGGAAGGGCAAGGAGATTGTAAGCCCCTTTGAGTCTCCTGCAGGAGAGAAAGGGGGGATATGAATCCAAACTTTCAAACTGCTTTCAGTGCTCTTTGAAGCTGTGCGGAATAGCAAAATCCACTTGCAAACAGTTGTGAAAGTGGTTTGAAAACACATTATTTTGCGTGTGCGGAAGGGGGCTTAGATAAAATGGATGGAATATACTTATCCTTGAGATATTATAATGCTAGATTTTAGAGAGCTGGTTTTCACAGTAGAACTTTAATCTTTCTTGACTTGATTATTCTTGATAAAGTTGGGCATTGAACCCAACCAGATTTCTTGGTAGTTTTTCCCTCTTTCCCTCTTTCTTCATTTCCTTTCTCTGTTCGGTTCTCTTAACTTCCTCTTGTCAGTTTAAGAATCGTATTAGAGATCTACTGAGGTTTTGAGTGACGTTAGTTACGACGGGTGGTTATTAATTGCGACATAGATAGCCAATTTCTATTTTAAACTGTACTTTTCTATATTGTGGGTTTTGTACTTCTTTCTTTCTTTCTTTCTTTCTTTCTTTCTTTCTTTCTTTCTTTCTTTCTTTCTTTCTTTCTTTCTTTCTTTCTTTCTTTCTTTCTTTCTTTCTCTTGTTTTTTTCCTTGTCTTATCAATCAATAACCAATTAAAAACATTTTAAAAAGAGAGGATTAATTTAAAACGTTTTGGGGCTGGAAGTAAAACATTTGGGGTTGAAAACAATGTGGAACTCCATGGGGGAAAAATTTTATTTCATGCCTCAAAATGTTTTAAATGCATGTATGGAAATCCCTCCGTTCTCCTCCCTCATTCAACTGATATCTGATACCCACTGCTATCCTAGCTCTGCGCCCTTCTTCTCTTTCCAATATGTAGCAGAGTTCACAGGCCCTTTGTAGTGAGCCAAATTTGTCTATGAAGTGTGCTGGACTTCCCAGTTTGCAACTCAGGGCTCAGCGGTATCTCCCAAAGGTTTTGGGGACTGCAAACGGGATTGGTTCAGATCTGCGTGAGAGTTGGGTATGAATATTATTCTGAGCAGAGAAGCTATGAGGGTAGGAATTTTCAGCAAAAGAACGGAAAGGGCTCATTTGGCATCTTGGACTCAAACGTCTCGGTTTTGGTTTCTGCCTTTTCCTTTCTCCTGTTCGTGTTACAACCTCTTTAACTGTCCGCACACTTTTCGAATTTACAAGAGTGGAACCGAAGGGCCCGTCCTGCTCCTACTACATGGCGGAGGCCATTCCGCTCTTTCCTGGGCTGTGTTCACTGTAAGTAAATCCTGAGGAATGAATGTGTGTTCTTGTGGCAAAATGGCCACAGCGCACACCGACAACTTCATCGCTACGTGAATGTGTGTTGAGGGAGAGTTTATTTTAAAAGCAAGAGCCCCCCCTCCCCCAAGTTTGGTCCCCACCTTTATTAAAACTCTGCACTTACAAGCAGTCTTCATGTGGTTGGGGTAATTTAAGTACAACTGTTGTGTTGGTTGGGATTTGGCTCGTTTCGTACCTGCTTTGGCTTGTTGGGTCTCTAAGGTGCTACTTAACTTGAATCTTGCTCTCCTATTGTAGACCAACCCAGCTGCACACAGGAAATAAATCTCACATCTGTTGACTTTTTCCCCATCTAATCTGGAGGAACCGGACATGATTCCCTGCTCTGCCGCCTGAGCTGTGGAGACTTCTCTGGGGAATTCAGTGTAGCCTGTGCACTCCCACACACGCCAGCTGGGTGACCTTGGGCTAGTCACAGCTTCTCGGAGCTCTCTCAGCCCCACCTACCTCACAGGGTGTTTGTTGTGAGGGGGGAAGGGCAAGGAGATTGTAAGCCCCTTTGAGTCTCCTGCAGGAGAGAAAGGGGGGATATAAATCCAAACTCTTCCTCTTCATTTGGGATATTATGTGCTGTCTCAGATAAAGATGTTAATATGGTCTGTTGATGTGCAGCGGTCTAGAAAATTGTATGCTTCCTCATTAGAATATAGTCCCGAACGAATATGAGAATTATCATTCATTTTCATGTGCTGCCTTTTTCAAAACCATTCTTTTATGCATTGTTGAACACAGTACTTTAATACAAGAGCATTTGTAGTCCATTGTATTTTTCACAATACCTAGAACCAGGGGGCATACATTGAAAATGCTGGGGGGGAAGGATTCGGACTAATAAAAGGAAACACTTCTTCACGCAACGTGTGATTGGTGTTTGGAATATGCTGCCACAGGAGGTGGTGATGGCCACTAACCTGGATAGCTTTAAAAAGGGCCTGGACAGATTTATGGAGAAGTCGATCTCTGGCTACCAATCTTGATCCTCCTTGATCTGAGATTGCAAATGCCTTAGCAGACCAGGTGCTCGGGAGCAGCAGCAGCAGCAGAAGGTCTTTGCTTTCACCTCCTGCACGTGAGCTCCCAAAGGCACCTGGTGGGCCACTGCGAGTAGCAGAGTGCTGGACTAGATGGACTCTGGTCTGATCCCGCAGGCTCTTTCTTATGTTCTTACGTTCTTGCTTTCAAGCTTTCAACCCAATTGGGGGCAGCAGGGCTAGGGCTAGCAGCACCTGGTCTGCTAAGGACTCAGGCAGTGCAATCTACAACAAAGAATGTCCAACTTGTTGAGTTCTGTGGCGGAGACATATACAATCTGTGAACATCTTTATTTGAGATACAGTAAATGATTTTCATTATCAAGCAAGAGGCTGAACTTTCCTGGGCCATTTTTTTCTCCTTTCGCACAGTCCCATCAGCCTTTCCAGATCCGCCTTTCCCTGTTTCTCTGCCCTCCCTCCATTTTCACCCTGCTTGCAAGACGGCCTCAGGGCCATTTTGACTCCTGACCCACATTCTAAAAACCACCAGTTTAGCTGGAGCTGAGCTGGGGGTCAGATTCCACACCGGACAACACATTTTTTCAGCGGCGCCCCCGTTTTGTAAGCTCAGGCTCCTGTTCCTGCTGGATTTGTGTAGATTTTGATTGACCCGATTCCGCTGCTGTCTTTGCGGACTATTAAAAAAAAAGTACTCGAGCGGTGCTGTGACCTCGGTCCTTTCTTGCCAAACTGCCCTGAGCCTCCAAAGGAATCTCCTCCCACTTAACGCTGCTTTGCACCCGAGCAGTTCTAAGATTCCCCCAAACCCCATAATTCAGGGGTAGGGAACCTTTAACACTCAAAGAGCCATTTGGACCCATTTTCCATGGGAAAAGAAAACACTTGGAGCCGCAAATAATTTTTGACATTTAAAATAAAGATAACACTATATATATTGGGTTTTTTTACCTTTTACTCCGCTCATTCTGAGAACCGCATGGATGCATCCGCCCTGCTGCCTGCCAGGGGCTGAGGCAAAAAATGAAGACCAGCTGACTTCAGCCTTGCCGAGCCACCGGGAAAGCACCAGCCTGCTGCTCCAGCCATGGGGCAGGCAAGAGGGGAAGCCCACTTGGCAGCGGCTGACCCAGCTGGCCACAGGGCAGTTGAGATGGCAGCCCGCCCTGCTGCCTGCAGAGGCCCGAGGCAGGGAATGGGCAGCAGCTTGGCTGCGTGGAGCGGGCAGCATGAGGTCCAAGGGCAGAAGAGCCGCATGCGGCTCTCGAGCCGCAGGTTCCCTACCCCTGCCATAATTGCTTCTACGGCATCATTTGGGCCGTCAAAAGGTGGTTCTCTGCAGACAGATCCCCCCCCCCCTTTCTCGTTCGTTAAGAGTCCCTCCACGGGAATCGTTTTCAGCAGCGCAGAGGTTTTTGTGTGTGTGTGTGTGTTTGCTATTCAATTGATTTTCTGGAACAAAAGGCCTACATTTAAGGGGGGGGGTTGAGCCTTTCAGCTCACAATGCCACTCGATCACCGGAGCGCCAGAAATAAACACATTTGCATAACAGTGTTCGACGGCGAGAGCAAGCTGCCAAGAAAACACATAAGAACTTAAGAACTAGCCTGCTGGATCAGACCAGAGTCCATCCAGTCCCTCTCTCTGCTACTCGCAGTGGCCCACCAGGTGCCTTTGGGAGCTCACAGGCAGGATGTGAAAGCAATGGCCTTCTGCGGCTGCTGCTGCTCCCGAGCACTTGGTCTGCTAAGGCCTTTGCAATCTCAGATCAAGGCAGATCAAGACTGGTAGCCATAGATCGACTTCTCCTCCATAAATCTGTCCAAGCCCTTTTTAAAGCTACCCAGGTTAGCAGCCATCATCACCTCCTGTGGCAGCGTATTCCAAACACCAATCCCACATTGCGTGAAGAAGTGTTTCCTTTTATTAGTCCTGATTCTTCCCCCCAGCATTTTCAATGGGTGCCCCCTGGTTCTAGTATTTTCGTGAGATTTCATGAGATGCGGATACGGAGAAAGCGTCGAGCGGAGCGGCGAACAAAATTGTCGGATGAATCCTGCAAGGGTGTGAAGTGTGTTTTCGCGTCGTCTGGTCTTGGAAGCCGGCCAGGCATTCTTTTCTCTTTAAGAATTGAGTGCCAGGGGCCCTTGGACAAGCCCTGCTGAGCTTCCGGGCTTGAGCCCAAAGCGGGACGCTGCCTGTGCCCAAAGCTGCCGTTCGTTTGCTCTCCTTCTGTTGCGTTGGCCTTCCGCAGCTGTCTCCGGACTCCGTGCCAACCTGCCCGTCTTTTGTTTTAAGCTGCTAATGTGGACCGAAAAGTTCTCTTTCTCCGGCTAGTCAGCTCTCCCCTCCCACTATTCGGGCACAAAGGGCTTTCCTCCAAAGCTGTCATGAGGCTCTGCGTGCCCCCTGCGGCCGTGGAAGATTCCTGGCGCTGGCGGAGGGTGCCGGAAGGTGCCCGACTGACCCGTGAGATTGTTTTATTCATTGAATTCATTTATAGGCTACCTTTCCCCCCAATGGGGTCCCAACAGTGGCTTCCATAATTCTTCTCCGTTTTCTCCTCACAACAGCCCTGTCAGGTAGGTTAAGCTGAGAGAGTCCAAGGTCACCCAGTGAGTTTCCATGGCATGAGTTGAGATTTGAACCTGGATCATTAACAAATTTTTTTAAATTAAATGTAATACCCCGCCCTTCCCAGCTGAAGTCACGCTCTTCCGGATAGTCGTCCGATACTCTTGACTGCAAGACAACTCTGCATGTTTTCATCAGCTCTGTATGTCCTGCCGTGGCGTAGGAGGTTAAGAGCTCGTGTATCTAATCTGGAGGAACCGGGTTTGATTCCCAGCTCTGCCGCCTGAGTTGTGGAGGCTTATCTGGGGAATTCAGATTAGCCTGGGCACTCCCACGCACGCCAGCTGGGTGACCTTGGGCTAGTCACAGCTCCTCGGAGCTCTCTCAGCCCCACCTACCTCACAGGGTGTTTGTTGTGAGGGGGAAGGGCAAGGAGATTGTCAGCCCCTTTGAGTCTCCTGCAGGAGAGAAAGGGGGGATATAAATCCAAAGGGGGAATATAAATCCACAGCAGTGGCGTAGGAGGTTAAGAGCTCATTTTCTAATGTATCTAATCTGGAGGAACCGGGTTTGATTCCCAGCTTTGCTGCCTGAGCTGTGGAGGCTTATCTGGGGAATTCAGATTAGCCCGCACACTCCCACACACGCTAGCTGGGTGACCTTGGGCTAGTCACAGCTTCTCGGAGCTCTCTCAGCCCCACCTACCTCGCAGGGTGTTTGTTGTGAGGGGGGAAGGGCAAGGAAATTGTCAGCCCCTTTGAGTCTCCTGCAGGAGAGAAAGGGGGGATACAAATCCAAACTTTTCTTCTTTCCTTTCCTTTCAGGCTGCTATCATTAACCGGATTCAGTGCAGGATCGTGGCTTTGGATCTGAGGGGCCATGGTAAGTCACGTTTTTGATGGGGGGGATGACTCCCCGATTTTCCCACGGCAGAAGATTCCCACCCTGCCCTGCCTCAGATTTTTGATTTCTTGACGTCGTTTTTCTGTTGCAGGTGAGACAAAAGTGAGGAACCCGGAAGACCTTTCTGCCGAAACCATGTCTAAGTATGTCACTTCCTTCCTTTCCTGTTGTTGTCACTGGTCTTTGGGAAGGGAACCGTGGCTGAGTGGCAGAGTGTCTGCCTGGCAGACAGTGTTGGAGTTCACCGCACAGAGAAGTGGCTAGCCCACCGCTGCCACCGCGTGAAAAGAAAGAGGGTGGGTGGGCTGCCCACTCTTTCTAGTCACTTAACCCGCTTGAGAACACACAGGGTTCCTCAGAAACTAGGGTACTCTGCCGCCCTGAGCTGTGGAGGCTTATCTGGGGAATTTGGCTTTCGTTACACTCCCACACCACGCCAGCTGGGTGACCTTGGGCTAGTCACAGCTTCTCGGAGCTCTCTCAGCCCCACCTACCTCACAGGGTGTTTGTTGTGAGGGGGGAAGGGCAAGGAGATTGTCAGCCCCTTTGAGTCTCCTGCAGGAGAGAAAGGGGGGGATATAAATCCAAACCTCCTCCTCCTCCTCCTTCTTCTTCTGGCTGGCTGTTAGGAAAGCAGTTCTCGCCCTTTAAAAACACTTCTTCTGCCCTCGTTTGGCACACGGCCTCGGAGCACGACGCCGCTGAGTCATGAAGGTGAGAGAGTCCTTTGAGCAGATGGAGGCGTGAGCCTCCCCGGGGTGAGCCCATCTGTGCCGACACTTCCTGCTCGTTGTGCGGCGGCAGCTTCCGCACGCGCGGCCGGGGGAGATGCGACACGCCAAGTTGGCTTTCTCAGCTTGGGCAAGAGCGACGGATCAGTCGAAACGGCTCTTGGTGCTTTTACTGTAAATTTCGTTGTGCGTGCACAATGACAATAAAGGCTTACTTCACGGATTATTTTGTTTTAAATGTTGCATCTGTCCTTCAGCGAATCTAGATGTGTATGGGCTTTCTTGGCGGCAGCCAACAAGGCCAATGCGATTCTGGGCTGTATCAATAGGAGTCTGGTGTCTAGATCGAGGAATGTAATTGTACCTCACCATTCTGCATTGGTCAGACCTCACTTGGAATACTGTGTACAGTTCTGGGCACCGCAGTTCAAGAAGTATATTGCCAAGCTGGAACGGGTCCAGAGGAGGGCTACCAAAATGGTCAAAAGCATAAGCATAAGCATTTTATTGTCATTGTGCACGCACAACGAAATTTACAGCAGCATTCCTCAATGCTTACAATTTCAGACTCATACCCCATCCTCACTTTCCCCTTCCTCCACCCATCCCTACACAGCCCCAAACACATCAACACGAAGCCACGGAGTTCAGCATAGCCACAGCTCTAGAGCAGAAGCTGTCTCTAAGCCTCTTTGTCCCAGTTTTGATAGACCTGTATCGTCTGCCGGATGGTCACAGTTCAAAAAGAGAGTGTGCCGGATGAGACGGGTCTCTTGGAATATTTTGGGCTTTCTTTAGGCTTCGGGAATTAGAGAGTTCTTCCAAGGAGGGGAGAAGGCAGCCGATAATCCTCTGTGCAGTAGTGAGTCACCCTTTGGAGGCGCCTTCTTCCTATCTGCCAGTGTGCAACTGGAGAATCATACACAGATGCAGTAGAGTTCAGACACTCTCTATAGCACAAGCGGTAAAAGGACACGGGAGTTTTCCATTCAGTTGTTGCTTCCTTAAAAGTCTCCAGATAGTACAGTCTTTGCTGGGCCTTCTTAGCAACCACCGCCTTGACAGTCATAATGGCCCACAGGTGAAGTCCTCTTTAATCATAACGCTTAGAAATTTAAAAGTGTGGAGTCCATGCCTTATGAGGAGAGACTAGAGATGCTGGGGATGTTTAGTCTGGAGAAGAGAAGGTTAAGGGGGGGGACATGATAGCCGTGTCTAGATATTTGATATTGGAAGGGGAAGGGAGAGTCCTGTTGCTGAGGGAGCTTGAGCTTGTTTTCTGCTGCTCCAGGGACCGGGACCAGGAGTCATGGGTTCAAGGTGCAGGAAAACAGATTCCCATCCTATAGAAACATCAGGAAAAAGAACTAAGACAGTGAGATCCGCTCCCTCAAAGGTGGAGAGTCTCTCCCTGTTTGAGAGTTCTGTTGGTGTGAGCCGTGAATTGTCTATATGAATGGATACCTGGTTGTTACATTAATTTTTCTACTACCACACTATTAAAGAGGTTTTTTTGTACTTTGTAATATCGAGGGTTTTGCTGAGCGGGGTGTAATATATTTTCCTCCCCGTTCCAAAACATTCTGGAAAAAGACCCCACCACCGGGAGCTGCAAGTCAGCGTAGGGAATTCCGAGTGAGACAGGCTTGTGGGCTTAAGGCGTGGCAGGAAACTGTGTGGCGATCCACTTGGCCCATGCCACTTTGCGGCACGCTGGTCCCAAGGTTAAGAACATAGAGAGCGAGCCAGCTGGATCGAGACCAGAGTCCATCTAATAGTCCAGCACTCTGCTACTCGCTTGAGTGGCCCACCCAGGTGCCTTTGGGAGCTCACGTGCAGGAGGTGAAAGCAATGGCCTTCTGCAGCTTTTGCTCCTGAGCACCTGGACTGTTAAGGCATTTGCAATCTCAGATCAAAGAGGATCAAGATTGGTAGCCAGAGATCGACTTCTCCTCCATAAATCTGTCCAAGCCCCTTTTAAAGCTATCCAGGTGAGTGGCCATCCCCATCTCCTGCGGCAGCATATTCCAAACACCAATCACACGCTGTGTGAAGAAGTGTTTCCTTTTATTAGTCCTAATTCTTCCCCCCAGCATTTTCAATGGATGCCCCCTGGTTCTAGTATTGTGAGAAAGAGAGAAAAATTTCTCTCTGTCCACATTTTCTACTCCGTGCATCATTTTATAGACTTCAATCATATCCCCCCTCAGGTTCAGAGGGAACAGCTCAGTGGTGGGATTCAGCCGGTTCGCACCACTTCGGCAGAACCGTTTGTTAAAATGCTGCTTGTAAACAAACTTATTTGAATTCCACCACCGGAACCGGTTGTTAAATTATTTGAATTCCACCACCGGAACCGGTGCTTCGAAGCACATCTCCCGCAACCAGCCCAACAGGATTCTTGGGCGTTTCCTGGCCCGCCGTTGGCATGACATTTTAAACTGAAGGTGGAAGTGACCCGTCTGTCAGGAGTGCTTGCCGAAGGGGTCTGTTTGCAAAGTATTACTGTCCCCTGCCCTTTTCACAGATTAAGCTCTTCAAAGCACTCCCCGTTTCCCCCAAAACGCTCCGTAGCAAGAGTGACATTGCAGCCCGTTCAGAGATTGAAGAGAGCGATCCTGCTCACGTGTCCATCTTTGCAGGGATGTCGGGAACGTGGTGGAAGCCATGTATGGAGACCTGTCTCCTCCCATCATGCTGATTGGACACAGTATGGGCGGGGCCATCGCTGTGCACACGGCGGCAGCCAACGCGGTGCCCAGTTTGTTGGGCTTGTGCATGATCGATGTGGTGGAAGGTAAGTCTCTGCGGATGTGCCAGACGGCTCTGGTCGTAGCATCGGGAGTGTCTTATCGCTGTCGGCTTCACTTTGCAGATTTGCCCTGTGCTGTGTTTCTTCTCCTGTGCCACCCTCTTCCTTTGTCGCGTCTGTTTTTCAGGCACGGCCATGGACGCCCTGAACAGCATGCAGAATTTCCTTCGGAGTCGCCCGAAGACTTTCAAGTCCCTCGAGAATGCCATCGAGTGGAGGTGAGAGAACAACTCCCGGCACCTTCATGCCTGGCGCGATCCGGGCTACGTGTGCTGAGCTGAGGTTGCTTCAGCCAAGCTTTGCTGTAAAGTGTTGTCCTGTGACAGGTTCTCCTGGTAATGAGAGGGCCAGCGTGGCGTAGTGGTTAAGAGCTGCTGGATTCTAATCTGGAGAACCGGGTTTGATTCCGCACTCCTCCACCTGAGTGGCAGAGGCTTATCTGATGAACCAGATGTGTTTCCACACTCCTACATTCCTGCTGGGTGACCTTGGGCTAGTCCCACAGTTCTCTCGGAACTCTCACCGCCCCACCCACCTTACAAGGGGTGTGTTGTGGGGAGACGAAGAGAAAGGAGCTTGTAAGCCGCCTTGAGGGAAAAGTGGGGTATAAATCCAAACTCCTCCTCCACCATCACCACCTCCTCGTCTCCTTCTCCTTCTCCTTCTCCTCCTCCTCCTCCTCCTTCTCCTCCTCCTCCTCCTCCTTCTTCTTCTTCTCCTCCTTTTCTTCTTCTTCTTCTTCTTCTTCTCCTTCTCCTCCTCCTCTCCTTCTCCTCCTCCTCTCCTCCTCCTCCTCCTTCTTCTCCTCCTCTCCTTCTCCTTCTCTTCTTCTTCTCTTCTTTTCTTCTTCTTCTTCTTCTTCTTCTTCTTCTCCTCCTCCTCTCCTTCTCCTCCTCCTCTCCTCCTCCTCCTCCTTCTTCTCCTCCTCCTCCTCCTTCTTCTTCTTCTTTTCTTCTTCTTCTTCTTCTTCTTCTTCTTCTCCTCCTCCTCCTCCTCCTCCTCCTCCTCCTCCTCCTCCTCCTCCTCCTCCTTCTCTTTCTCCTTCTCCTTCTCCTTCTCCTTCTCCTCCTCTTCTTCTTTTTCTTCTTCTAATGGTTACTTTCCTTCTCCGCAGTGTGAAAAGCGGACAGATCCGGAATCTGGAGTCCGCCCGAGTTTCGATGGTTGGCCAAGTCAAAGAGTAGGTCCCGCTCTCTGCCGTTGTCTTACACTTTGTTCGTGCTCAGATTTTGCATGAGGTAGCGTTTGGGCGGGTAGGAGGGGCGGGGGAAGGATCCCTGTCGGGGGCAGGGATTTTAGCAACAGGTTCCCATGGTGGTGGGATTCAAACTGTGTTGTAGCGCCAATGGGGCTGGGCGGGGCACGACGGGGGCATGGCCGGGCATTCCGGGGGTGGGCCATTCTTGGGCGGTGGTGTGGCAAGGACGCAGCCGCTGCGCCGGTCCTTGGGCGGGAAATGAATGCCCGCAGGCGCAGGCTGCCACACACGCCGGTGCATCTCCTGCTAGACTGCTCCAAGTTCTGCATGCTACTGCTGAGAGGAGGGGCGTAACTAAGGCAAAAACCACGTGGCAAAATCACCAATTAGTAACCCCCTCTCGGCACACACAAATAAGTAGTAACCTACTCTCGGGAACCTGGGAGAACCTGCTGGATCCCACCTCTGCCTAAAAAAGATGTCGATCCCTCTGGATCTTTTCCAGAGGTCAGTAAACAACACCCCCCCCCCCAGAATAAATCCATACAATCTAATTTACTGCCCAGTATATTATATATACAAAAAGCAGAAACAAGTTATTAAAAATAATACATTCAAATAGATTTTTCAGTTTAGAATTTCAAACTAAAAACAATGGATTCATTTACTTTAAAAAGAACAACGAATAGTATTCCCGTAGGTATTTAAGATTTATATTGTAAATCCTACAAGTTTCCCTATTGACCAGGTTATTTTTTCCACAGAATGCCACTTGGCAGACCTAATAAATAACATATTGTTAGTAAACAGTTATCAATACTTTTTTTTAAGTGAAAATTTTATTGGTTAATAAGGAAGGAAGAAAGAAAAAACAGAAAAAAAGAAAATACAATAAGCAGAGTATTAAAAATACACAATTTAAAATAGAAGTTAACTATCTATGTCACAGTTAATAACTGCTTATCGTAGCTAACATCACTCAAGACCTAACTAAATCTCTAATATTATTCTTAAACCAAGAAAAAGGAGTTAAGAGAAACAAACAGGGAAAATAAGAGAAGAAAGAGGAAAAGAGGGAGAGGCTAACATGAAATTTAGTTGGGTTCAACACCCAACTTTATAAAAATAATCAAATTAAAAGAGCTGAAACTTCTACTGTGGAAAACTAGCTCTCTAAAGTCTAGCGGTATAACATC